>NW_026652441.1:0-57396 GCF_009828535.3 Hylobates moloch
GGGAGGAATGTACTGAGAGCCAGGAGAAGGCCCATACATTGAAGCTGAAGCAGAAGATCTGCTCATCTGCCAAGCTCTCCTCACCTGCCATGGCTGCCAGCCAGGCCCTGGCCTGTGCACCCCTGCCAGAAGGGGCCCATGCCATCCAGCATAAACATCCAGACAGGCTCACAGGAAGAGATGAGGCTCTTGGATCACTGCAAATCAAGGCTTAAAGTTAAAGGGAGAGCAAGACCCCTTCAGCTCCAGATCCATTCCCTGGACCCACCAGTTCAGCAGGGCTGGAGGCAGCATGCTTCAGTGGACCTGTGCACCCACTCCCCACCCTCTCTCCTTCCCTTTGGGCCCAGAAGGCCTGGAGTGCATGTGTAAATCTGGGTGAGGGAGCATGCAAGGGAGGGACAGGGGTAGGTTACAGGGGATGGGCCTCAGGCAACCCTGTAACAAAACCTTCTTTGCCTACTTTGGGGCTGAACTGGGTGAGCAGGTGATCCCAAACCTTCTAGCCCTGGGAAGCAGGGTACAATTTTGCAGCCAAAAGATGTTAGAATGCTACCAGAGGATTTCAGGATCCCACTGCCAGGCATTTCAGGATCCTGGATTTTAGACCCTTCAAGGATATGTGTGCATCTGGGATTCAGGCATGATAGTCCATATGTACTGGATGGTGACGATGCGCACAGCACCATTCTAAGCATGTTACAGCTATTCACTCACTTAAGGGATTCCATGAGGCAGGCATTGCTGTACCCACTTTGTAGAGGACACTGAGCACAGACAAGTAACTTGCCCAAAGTCACACAGCTGGAAATGGTAGAGCAGCTGGAATGTGAACCCAGAGGCTGTGCCCCTGGCCATAGGGCAATCCTGCTTAACGGCAGCATGAGGTTATGGGGGAGAGCTCTGATGGCAAGGCAGGCTGCCTGGGTTTAGGTCCTAGCTCCTCTACTGCGGGGCAACGTGGTCTTGATCACATTACCTGCCTGTGTCTCAGTTTCCTCCTCTGTAAAATGGGGATAATAACAGTACCTCCCAGGATTGGAGCTATCTCTAGGCCGAGGTGTAAAGAGGCCTTCTGCCCTCTTTACACTCTGCGCAGCAACCAGACCTGCTTCTAATGACCTCCTCTACTACCCCACCAAAACTCTGGTGAATTAATGTCCCTGTGGGGTATAAGTGACTGACAGTAACTTTCTCAATCTCCTTGCAGCCTAATCTAGGAAGGTGCCTTCTAAAGAATAGCATTCTAATGTGAAATTTTAGTCCTGTGAAATGCTAATGGGAGAAATCAGATTCCTTTACAGGATTGCAGAAAAAAACAGGACAATTAGTATCTCTAAGAGAGAATGTTCTCTTGGAGTGTCGATGGGGTTAGGTGGCTGATACAGGATGAAAGGCTTTCATTTGGCTCCCTGACTTTCTGGGTTTGGGGATTTTCCTGTTCCTGGTCATTACCTCTTCCCTCCTGCCCAGCATGTGCTCACACCAGCCCCTCTGCCTAGTAGTACTTCCCACAGGCCGTTTTTCTTACTTTTTTTAGACAATTAAGGTAAGCTCAGAGGGACTTTTAATATGCCAATCAATGTTAATAAAACACAAATCAAAGACAAGTGCTTTCAACCAACATTAATGAGGAAACAAACAAGACACAAATTCTTTTTATTGTTATTATTTTATTTTATTTTATTTCATTTCATTTTATTTTATTTTATTATTTTATTTTATTTTATTTTTGAGATGGAGTCTCGCTCTGTCACTCAGGCTGGAGTGCAGTGGCGCGATCTCCGCTCACTACAAACTCCGCCTCCTGGGTTCATGCCATTCTCCTGCCTCAGCCTCATGAATAGCTGGGACTATAGGCTCCTGCAACCACACCCGGCTAATTTTTTGTATTATAGTAGAGACGGGGTTTCACCGTGTTAGCCAGGATGGTCTCGATCTCCTGACCTCGTGATCCGCCCGCCTCAGCCTCCCAAAATGCTAGGATTATGGGTGTGAACCACCACGCTCAGCCATTTTTTAAATTTTATTTTTTGCAACATCTTTTAGCTGGTATTATTAGTCAAATGACTAATCACAAATAAAATATATTTTGTGAAAAACCTGGAATGTCAGAAATCATTCTGGCATTTCAAGCAGTCATGTACAGGACCACCAGGATCAATTTATATACATGAATATTGAGGAGAAAACAGGCAAAACATTTAGAATCAGACTAACCACACAGTCTAGTATAAAACTTGGGAGGAGGAAGGGGACATTTTTAAAAAGTCAGAGAAGAACATTACCAGAAAAAAAATTACAAAACCAGTAATTATTATTCTTCATTAATATAGCATTACAAGGGAAGGGAAAGGAACATTTTTCAATGCACTAACTTCAAAGTTCCTCAAGAACAGCTGTACATTTACATAATTGTTTCAAAGAGAAAGCCTGTTAACTACAATGTTTGTTTAATGCTACAAGCTTACAGCAAAGACAGCAAATTCCCAAGGCAATGCTTCCACAGAATTATCATCTCAGGCTTCATGCAATGCTTACAAATCACTAACAGTTGGACCTAAAAGTATATTTTACAGTTTTGTATAAAAAAAGAAATATAAGATTGACACACAGGTGTATTGAAGGCTGAGTAGTAATGAGTCTTTTAGCTTTTCTCTTTTTGAAGGGAGAATATTTTTGTAACAACGCCCTTGAGTTCTTCTTACAAGTCACTACAGGGAAAGATATCTTTTATTACAACGCAACAGCAAGCTATAAGCAGCACACCCCCACAGTGGCTAACCCTGGACAGGATGGTGTAATACCCAACAGTGACTGCCATCCTGCAGAGGAAAGACTGGAAAGATCAGACGAAAGTCTGACATGGGTAAAAATGCAGCTTTCAACTGTAATTCACAAGTAAAATTCCCAAGCAGTAAAACTACTGACACCAATAATGAAAGTAATTACAAACGAGATTCCAGCAGTGATTTCAACCTAGCTTCCTCTTGTCACAGTTTCTGGAGGAGGTGGGACATGAGTAGGTCACTATGCAGGAAGGTTGATGGAGCGGCTCATGTGCCTTCCACTAGGCTGAATGGCCCATTACTCTGGGTGCTGGACACGGTGGCTGTCACGGCAGCACAGAGCTCTGTTTCAGCTGCAGCCTCTGCCATCTGTGCTTCCTTGAGTTATTCTTCTAAAAGTAAATTTTTGAACTTTCCAGGCTTCAATTCTATTTGTTACCGTTCTGCCCTCTTTCTAGAAGCAGACAGCAGTACCGAATGCTTACCAGAGCCATTGCTGAAGGTCTTCTCTCTGGATCTGGAGGAATCATAACTTTTATCAACTCTGCAAACTCTCAGGAAAGCACTTGTGGTATCAAGGTAACCTGGCCTGTGTGAGTTCATGCACTGGTCTCTATTTCTGGAAAGAGGTTCAGCACCAGCAGCACATCTCCTTGGGTAGATGGGTATAATTCTCCTGCAAGCCTTCATTTGCAGGAAAACGACTATCACCCTCTTCAAACTGTGGACTAGAGATCCTTGTTACACGTCCAAGATCACCTGTGTTTAACATAGTTTTGTTGGATCCCCAGTCATCTTCGTATTCTTCAGAGGCAGCATCTGGGATTGAGACTTGAGATGTAAAAATACTACTAGATTTTGTTTCCCTGTGAACCAAAGACATTAAATGAATATAGGTCAAGCCCCGGCTACCTTGCAAAAGGAGACCCTTCAACTCTGCTTCTTTGAAGTAACTCATGACTCCGCAGTTTTCACTTCAGCATCAGCTAAACTTCCACTATGACAATATTCATCCTGTGTAAGCACAGCACCATCTTCTGCCCAGGCAGAGAAATACGGAACTGCATGAGGAAGCCATCCAGGCACTGCAGTAGAGCCTGTGTTCCTCTCAGAGCGCTTTGCTCACGCAGAATCGGCCTAAGGCTTTTCTGATCACCTAATGCGATGCATGCATCTATCCTCCTTCTTCACATAGTAAACACAGAACCAAAGCCTCCAGAGCAATTGTCTGCAGCTCATGAAACTGCTGCGCGCTGTAACCTCACGTTGCTCTCAGTCACTGCAGTTCTCTCAGCAGGCCACGTTTCATCTCCCAGCTCCTGAGCACTGGCTTCCATGTCTTCACCACAAGAATCATCCCCATGACCCCAACAGAATCCGGAGTGAAAGGATCCGAATTGACTTGGAGTCTACTGCACATCCAATTCCCCTTTTCCTGATTTTTCTGTATCAAGAAGAACCGTCCCGGAATTTAACAGAGCTGGGATCAATCCCTCTAGCTCTGGAAAGGAAAACCAGGGGTGCAAGTGGCGGGTGGCAGAGCCGAAGCTTGCAGGAGGTCCACTGGGGCGCCCGGGATCCCTCAGCGACCAGCAGGGCCCTCCCCGCCCCGGGACCCCACAGTCCCGCGACGCCTCCCCGCGGCGCCCCCAGCACTCGCCAGAACCAGTGGCCCAGGAAGCACGTGCCGCTGGCCACCAGGAGCCCAAGCACCCTCCCCTCACGGGTCGCACTGGGACCCGCTGCCAGGCCGGTCAGCGCTGGGCAGGGCCCCAGCAGCTCCTCAGGCTCCAGCTCCTGGGGCTTCTGAGCCTGACGTGCAAGGTTCCACTCATCCCGCCCCCCGAAAAGGAGACAGAGACCCACGGAAACCTCAGCCTCTCTGGTGCTGGAGCCGGGGCTGCCAGAATGCAGCTCCGTGTTGCGGCCAGCGGCAGCCTCGCGCGCCCCCTCGTGGCCGTGGCCAGAAGTTGTCACACCCCATGGGCGGGGACGCTTCAGCCCAGCAAGCGGAGGGCTGGGAGTGCCACCCCCACTCATAGACCAGGAATCAAAGCCCTTGGGTGGCAGGGTCTGGTCAAGATCCTCCCAAACTGAGCGGGGACGGAGACCAACTCAACCCCAGCCGCAGTGTATACAGTGTAGGCAGATCAGGACTTCAGCCATTCCTGAGACACACCCCCCTTGCTTCACCGGTACATGCCCGGCCCACATTTCCCTTCCTCTCCAGGACCTACACCCTTTTCAATGAGTCGCTTATTTCTCTTAAACAAATAGGGGTGATAGCGCGTAACGTATCTGTAACAAGAAACTAGCAGGTGCTCAGTAAAATGGTCTACGCCGGCCCCTTCCACAGTCAAGGTGAGCATTAACGGCAAAATGAATCCACTTCCCAGGAAGTGGACAGTCGCCAGCAGTCCCTCCGCCTCCCTTTGGCTTTGCCTTCCCCCGGCGCCAACTGAGGCACGGAAAGGGTGTGGGCGAAGACCCCATCACCTCCCAGCAGAGGGTGCGCTGCCCGCGGTTTTCGGGATCCTGGGCGTGGTGCCGTCCCCATAAGACCCTCAGAGGTGGGGTGGAGAAAGAGCACACCAATTTGACAGGTGCAGAGACTGAGGTCCGTGGGGGCGGGGTAAGCCGTCCAGGGCGGCCAGACCTGTGAATAGCAGAGCTAGGATTCCAGCAGGTCCCCAGCCAGGCACTGGGTGAGCCCCTGCCATGTGGGGATCATTGAGGTGCAGGCATTCTGATAAACACCGGGTTGAGGAACTCATGGCACTCCATCCTCTGGGGTTGAGGAACTCATGGCACTCCATCCTGACTTCTGGGGTGCCTTCTGGGACACAATACGGTAAAGGCTGTGCAACATGTGTGAGGTCCAGTGTGTGCACGAAGCAAAGAGGGATAGATAGGCGTGGGGGTACAAGGACAGAGTCACCGTTGGGACCATTGAGAAGGCAGTTGGAGTTTTTCTGCCAGGGCAGGAGAAGCCTTCTGGGAACCCAGGCTGGCATGTGCAAAGGCATAGAGGCAAGCTCCCCCTGACACACGGCTGGAGGGGAAGCTCTAAGTGCTGCGCACAGGCTGTTCACACTGCATCCTTCTCCCTGGACTTGCTCCCCCCACAGCACCTCCATCCTTTCAGTTAGCTATCCAGGCCACCACACTCACCATTTCACGCCCACATCCCGTGGGCCCCACATTTGAGAAACAAGAATTCAGTTGCTTCTCACTCTCCATGGCTGCTCATCACCTGGTCTGAGTCCCCATCCTCTCTCTCCCCCAACCTGGTCTCTGCTTCCATCCTTGACTCCTGAAGTCTCATTGCAACTCAATACTAGGTCAGATCATGTCACACTTCTGCGCTGGTGCAAGAACTATGTGGTTCCTTCAGTGCAGTGTCCACCAGGATTTGATATTCCCAAGGCATGTCTCTCACTCCTTTGTTCTCATTTTACCTTCACACAGGAAAATACTTTTTATTCTTGAAGTGTACTCTTACGTAGCTACTGTTGGTAATGAAATCTCTGTGTTATTACTTTTGAAATCATTTTAATTGTCCTTACCCCCAAAGATATTTAGCTACATATTCAATGCTAGCTTAAATAATAATTTTTCTAAGCATGCTTTTTGACTTTTTAAAATTTAAGATGACATTGGATGATTTTATTACACACAGCATGATGTTTTGAACATTCACATATAGATTGTTGAATGGTTAAATCTAAATCTAGCTAATAACAAATGAATTATTTAGCATAGCTATCGTTGTTGTGAGAACACTTATCCACTCTAGTTGCAGTTTTCTAGAATGCAACATATCATCAGTAACTGCAGCCACCTTGCTATACAATAGATTTCTTGAAATTTATTTTATCTATCTAATTGTAACTATGTGTCCTCTGACCAACATCTCCCCATCCTGTTCCCCTCTCTAACCACTCCAGCCTTTGGTAACCACCATTCTACTCTCTACTTCTATGAGACCAACTTGTTTAGATCCCTCATATGCATGAGATAATGCAGTATTTTTCTTTCTGCACCTGGCTTATTTCACTTAATATAATATCCTCCAGGATCATCAATGTTGACAGTAATGACAGCATTTCATTCTGTTGTATGAATAAATATCATTCCATTGTATGTTTATGTACATATGTACGTACATACATGTATGTATACAAGCATATGTAGAATACCATTATTCAAGTATATTATTTTGCATTTATTTTTATTAAAATTATATTTCTCCCTTATCTAAATGCCGATAAAAATATGAGGTCTTTTCAGTCCTTCCTCTTAATAAAAGCCAAAGTTAAAGGGCAGTTTCCCCATTTTTTAATGATTCTTTTTTCTTGCTGATTCTTTTAGTTCCCTGCAGAGTCTGCAGATTACTGCTTAATCGTAAGTATAGTTTGAATTTTTTTCCCATTCTATATAATGTCTGTTTCCTCTGTGGTTTATTGTGAGTTTTTTGCTAGGTTTTTCTTCTAGAATTTTATGGTTTCAGGTCTTAGATTTAGTCTCTAATCAACCGGGAGTTAATCTTTAGATATGGTGAGTTTCATTCCTCTACATGTGGCCACCCAATTTTTCCAGCACTATTTATTATGTATGTGCATGTTTTTGTCTGATTTGTCAAAGGTTGTTATCGTTTGGCTGTATTTCTGGATTCTTCATTCTGTACCATTGGACTATGTGTTTATTTTTATACCAGCAAAATGCTGTTTTGGTTATTGTATCCTTGTAGTATAAATTGAGTCAAAGGAAATATAAAGGAACGTTTTTGTCTTTCCTTTATTTTGAAGGAGAGTTTTAGCAAATATAAGCGTTCTTAAATAGAAGTTTTTCTTTCAATACTTTGAATATATTATCCCACTCTGCCCTGTCCTGAAAGGTTTCTTCTGAGAATTGTGCTGATAGTTATGTGATGAGTTGATTTTCTCTTGCTGCTTTTAAAATTCACTTTTTGCTTTTGACTTTTGACAGTTTTATTAGAATATGTCTTGGTGTGAGGTTCTTCATGTTCAACCTACTTAAGGGCTCTTGAACTTCATGAGTCTGGATGTCCACCTCCCACCTCAAATTCAGCAAATTCACAGTCAGTATTTCTTTTTTTTTTTTTTTTTTTTTGAGACGGAGTCTTGCTCTGTCGCCCAGGCTGGAGTGCAGTGGCGCAATCTCGGCTCACTGCAAGCTCCACCTCTCGGGTTCACGCCATTCTCCTGCCTCAGCCTCTCCGAGTAGCTGGGACTACAGGCACCCGCCACCACGCCCGGCTAATTTTTTTGTACTTTTAGTAGAGACGGGGTCTCACCGTGGTCTGGATCTCCTGAACTTGTGATCCGCCCGCCTCGGCCTCCCAAAGTGCTGGGATTACAAGCGTGAGTCACCGCGCCCGGCCAGTATTTCTTAAAATAAGTTTCTATTCCTGCCTCTATTTCATCTTCTTGTTTCCACATAATGCATATATTGCTTATTTGATGATGTTTTATAAGTCTCATAGATTTTTTTTACTTTGTATCTTTTGCTATTTTTTTGTTTTTTGCACCTCTGACAGGATAATTTCAAGATACCTGTTTCCAACTTTGCTATTTCCTCTTCATGACTGAATCTGCTGTTAAAACACTCTATTAAAATTTTCAGTTTAGTCATTATATTCTTCACCATTAACATTTCTGTGTTTATTTTTATGGTTTCTATTTATTTGTGTAACTTCTGATTTTATTTATATATTGCTTTCCTAATTTTGTTTAGCTGTCTATATGTGTTCTCGTATAGTTCACTGAGCTTATGATCTATAATAATTACTTCCAATTTTTAAAGGCACTTTGTCAGTTTCTATTTCTTTAGGGTCCATTATTGAAGCTTTATCGGTTTACTTAAATTGTGTCATGTTTTCCTGATTCTTCATGATTCTTGTGGACTTGTGCTGGTATAAGTATGTTTGAGAAGATGGTAACTTTCTCTAATCTTTACAGGTTGGCTTCAGCAGGAAAAGTCCTTCACCATTAAGTGTGGCCTGGTGTTCTTGTTCAGTCAGGTGGTTGAGCCTGTTGATGGATTTGGCCACCTGGCAGTGCTTCATGGTCAGAAATGTCTGCTGGTTTTAATCCCCCTGATTTGATAGCTTTGTTTGGTGAGGCCACTTGAAGCATTGTGGAGCACACTGAGATTTGTATGCACCAGTCACTGAGTGTTTCACCCCCTTTCTTTGGTCATAGTTATCTTCAAGTGGTCTAAGTATTAAAATTCTTCCAGTGTTCATTTTGAGGCAAAGCAGAAGTGTGCCCATCAGGCAGCACTCCCCAAATAGATGTTGAATATCCACTTCGATCTACCTTTCTCCCAGTGGAAAAATAATGGGCTGAGGGTATCCTTCTCAGCACAGTATTGTTCTGGATATGGAAGTGGTAAAGCAAACAAAGTAAAATCATGCCTCTTATCCTTTTTAATGAGCCTGTGTTTGCTTTTGAGCTCTTTTGGGTGTTGCAATCTCACACTGGTATTTGGAGTTCTCACAAAAGCATTCTTTCCTGTAGGTAGTTGCCAACTAGATGTTTCTTCAAGGGAATCAGGGCTAGGAACCTACTATTCCACTATCTTACCAGACTCCCTCTACACCCAACCACTTCCATCTCTCAATCTCTCAATAATTTGTAAAATAGGAAAATCCAAACATGTCTAGAAATCGTTACTAAAACTGATAGATGAGTTGAGTGAAGCCACAGTATATAAGCCAAATACATGAAAAGTCAATGTGTATTTTTATAGACTGTCAGTGGAAATCGAACCTTACCCTGAAAAACCTCAAGAAAGTACTGAGGAAAATTAAAGAATACCCAAATATAGAGCTATCATGTTCACGTATCAGAATATTCAATATAATTAATATGTAAGTTTTCCCCAAATTAATATACAGCATCAACATAATTCAGTAAAATTTCAGCAAAGAGCTTTGTAAAACTTGATAAGCCAATTTTTAAAGTACATTGAAAATACAAAGAATCTAAATTAGTGAAAACAGTAATGAAAAACAGTCACCTTCAGAGACATATTATCTGAAATAAATACTATAAAACTACAGTATTTACAACAGTGTGTTATTACCTAAGGAAATAATTATAAATAATTATAATAATATAGGAAGCTCAGGCATATATATATACACACACACACATACATATATAAACATATACATATATATGTGTGTATGTAGATTTATGTATTTATACACATATATAATTTTTTATCAATGATTGTATAAAGACAATTCAAAGGGAAGAATAGATATTTACATAAATATTCTTGGAGAAATTGAATTCTCATATGTAAGTATGTGAATATTGATTCATCAAAGTACATCTAAAAATTAACTTCAAATGAATTTGAGATCTAAGTGGAATAGAAAAAATTATATATTTTGTATGAGAAAAGCATAGGAGAAATGTATTGTGACCCTGGGATAGGAAATGGTTTCTTAGATAGGATACACATGCAGAAAACATAAAATAAAATGTATAAATCTGCTCTTCATAAGACACTGTTAACAAATAAATTGACACCCATAGCCTGAGAGAAATATTGAAATACATATATTTAATAAATATTGGTATTCAGATTTGTATATACATAATTCCTATAACTCAGTTAAAAGAAGACAAATGACCTGACAAACATTAATGGTCAAGGTCCATTAGCTGCTGATGGATAAACACGTGGTGTGCCCATACAATGGACTATTTCTCAGCAAATAACAAGTAAGAAATTACTGATATGTTCAACTTGCGTGATTCCAAAGGAATTACTATGAGTTAACAGAATAAGACACTAAACACTACATAAATGTTAATATCACAATTATGTGAAATTTTTCAAAAGGCAAATATAGTAAATGAAATATAATAATTTTGTCACAGGCATCATGTACAAGGAGATAATTTAATGAAAAGGACCAGATTGAACTTTTCGTGGTGATGGAAATGTTCTACGTCATTTTTGTGGTAGTGATTATACAGTCACATGTAACATATTTTGAAATCATAATGTGTAAAATTTTACAAACCATTCATACTTGATGAATTTTAAAGAATGTAAATTGAACCTCAATAAAATTATTTCAAATTATGCTATGGAAGAATGTGTGGGGCAATTGGAGAATGCTCAAAACATAGTGAATGTCTGCAATCATTTAGAAAAAACTTTAAGCATTTATTTAAGTCAAACAGATGTTTCCCCTGTGACTAAGCAACGTTCCTGTAAATATATATATCATACAAATGTATCCTTATAATCATGGCAGCTTTATTTATAATGGCTAAAACAGGGAATGTATCCAAATGTTTGTCAACAGTAGAATGAATAAATTCTAATATAGTTAGGAAGATTTTTTGTCTACGTATACATAGCCACACAACTCGCTCCTGTATATCTTTTATATTTTAACTGAAATGTTTCCCTTCCAGTGGAGCGTTGCCTGTCCACACTATCTACAACCACCCCTGCCTACTGATATACTTTACCCATTACTATTTATAAAAATTGAAAGTGTTATACATTCTTCTTTGTATCTGGACCATATTCACCATGAAGGATGTAGATAGAATCCATGAGTGCAGAGGGGTCTCTATGATACCACAGATTTATTATCTCTGGAGACTAGAACAACTCCTGACACATAATACAACCTGAAAAGATCTGTTGAATGGATGAACCAATGAAAGAAAAGAACATGAAACATCTGTGTCTCAAACATGACTCAGATCGCAAGGGCAATGGAATGAACCAAGGGATCTAAGCTAAACAGTCTCTCCAGTTGCAATGAATGGACACAGTCAAGGCATAAGCTGGCAACATCAGCTAAAACTCTTCATTGTTTGGGAGTCACGTCACCTCTTACCCCAGAAAAATCGCTCCTACAAAAGATCAATTCTCAAAAAGCACCTGTATGCCATCAAGAACAAAGGGATGATCCAAACCAAACTGCTGTGTGTGTCCTTCAGATTGTCCTTTGATCCACTCCAGGATCATGCAACAAGTTTTTAGGGTGGTGATGTCCTAAAAATGCCCATGTCAACTGAAACCCTGGGTTTCTGGACATTCCACTGAAAACAAGCAGCTTGAAAGTAGAAGACCATGCCACTTTAGAAACGTAGAACCACATGCCGCAAGTAAGGAGAGAAGCAGCAAGAACATCATAAAATTGTGAAGAAGGGAAAGAAGCCTTATGTGAACTCATGTAAGACAAGCAAGGATATCTTGAACAAGAGGGACAATTTAGGCAATCAGAAATGATGTTTCATTTACACTTATAATTTGTGGTTGAGCCTTTGCTTTCTTTTCTTCATCGTGTGTGGAACACTATGTACCTCAACCTGAGGTAGACAAAGAAAATGTGGATAACCAGTAGAAAAGCTTTGTACACAACTGTTCCTACTGTGATATTTCCCAAAAATGAAATTAGAAAAAACTTCCCTCTTCCTCACACTCCAAGACAGATCTTGCCCTGTCTTTCTAGGAGGCATAATAATGACAGTTCAGGAATGGGATTTATTACATACTTTTCCAGTAACCATGTCTGAACCAATGAGTAATCTATTGGCAGCTTCTTCACACACCACACTGGATCACCTGAAGATCATGTAGGTAGAGTCTCTGGTTTCTTAGATATGGAAATACTCAAATTTTAAAAATCTCATAAACACACAATGAAAGAATCACTTTGGGTCTAGATCTGGGATGCTGGGAAGTCCCTGATTTCAGCCACCCAAGATATGCTCAGTCATACTTCTGGTGGCTTCTTTGTTATTGCTGAGAAATACCCCATAATATAAGCATTCCACGATGTGTTTATCCATCAGCAGCTGATGGACCCGCCCTTATTGTCTGGTCATTTGTCTTCTTTTAACTGAGGTGTATTCATTTCTTAGATGATTATTATATTTTAGAATATTATTTAATGTAATGATTGTTGAAAACATCAGTTAAACAATCCTGTAAGAGTCTACTTGCATATCTTTCTAAGAAGGAAATCACATGTAGATTCTTATTTTTTACACTACAAGCTACAGGGTGGATCTATTAAAAACTGTATTATTGATGATATAACATTTAACTCTATTTTCAAATTAGTCTTAATATTTACTGACATAAAAATAAGGGAATTGTTGCTTGCACTCTGAAGTAACTTATAGTGCCATTGTCCTTCTCTGTATTAGATATGTATGGTTTTAAATGATGGCAAAACTGTAATAAATGAAATACAGAATACTTGAAAGAGGCAAGATGTACAATAATATGAGAAAACAAATATTGAGGTTATAACATTTTTTGGCACAAGGTCAGATTTTTATTTATAATTTTAGCATTTATTGCAGGCAGAACTTGTGTTACATATTGTAGAAGACAGAAGAGTAAATAAAATAAGCACCTCTTTTCTTTTTTTTGTTCTTTTTTTTTTTGAGACTGAGTCTTGCTCTGTTGTCCAGGCTGGAGTGC
Source organism: Hylobates moloch (assembly GCF_009828535.3). Lineage (NCBI taxonomy): Eukaryota > Metazoa > Chordata > Mammalia > Primates > Hylobatidae > Hylobates > Hylobates moloch. Next base: position 13,287 of record NW_026652441.1, read on the forward strand.
AGTGGCGCGATCTCGGCCCACTGCAATCTCTGCCTCCCGGGTTCATGCTATTCTTCTGCCTCAGCCTCCTGAGTAGCTGGGACTACAGGCGCTTGCCACCAAGCCCGGCTAACATTTTGTGTTTTTAGTAGAGACGGGGTTTTACCATGTTAGCCAGGATGGTCTGGATCTCCTGACCTTGTGATCTGCCCGCCTCGGCCTCCCAAAGTACTGGGATTACAGGTGTGAGTCGCCGCACCCTGCCAATAAGCATCTCTTTTCACAGAATATTATAATGTATCAAAGGACACATACAGGGGAACGTCAGACACTGGGGCCTATCAGGGGTTGGAGGGTGGGAGGAAGGAGAAGATCAGGAAAAATAACTTACGGATCTCAGGCTTAATTCCTGGGTGATGAAACAATCTGTACAACAAACCACCATGACACAGGTTTACCAATGTAACAAACCTGAACATGTACCCCTGAACTTAAAATAAAAGTTTAAACAAAACAAAACAAAGCAAATGGATTAATGTCCCAAGAAAAGCTTGTTAATTTGACCTGGGGCTCATATGCTGGTCAGTGTGCCTTCAACATTAGTGGTTAATTTATAGAGAAAGTAAACTTACTTATTTCTCAAAATCAGCCCTTACACTCTCATGTGCCCACTCTTCTGTGACAGTGCCTGGGTATTGAGGAGCTGAATAGTTTTAATTTCTGGCCCTGTGTCTCACAAACGCACTTTATTTTGTTTGGCATCTTCTACTGGGTCTGAAGGTGAGGATTTAACCACTGTCAGTATTTAACATTCAGCAGAAACTTGAGTTCTTTTTAGGCCCATGAGTCAAAGCCCTGCAACTTAATCATACAAGGGCTTTAAAAGAACACATATAAAGTTACACAGATGTAATAACCTTAATTATTTTAAGAAGTTTTTTTAAAGGAGGTATGCAGCTTTTAAAAAATCTTTGTATCTATCTTAAGAATTAAGTGGGAGGCCAGTTAGCCTGACATAGTTCCCAGCTTGACTTTTACCCAGGCTATGTGATTTTGGTGTCCCAAGATTCATTTCCTTTTCACAGAATGAAGCAGTGACACCCAATTCAATGGGGCTGGACCTTGAAAACATGATGTGGTGGGAACACAGCCAGGATGAAAAGGCCACATAGAGTCTGATTCAATTTATGTCAAATGTCCAGAACAGATAGATCCGCAGAGAGTGTGGAACCAGGGGCTGAGGGATGGGACCCTCAGTGGTGACTGGCGGGTGATGGATGGGAGGGATGGGGGTGATAATGAAAGGGTATAGGGTTTTATTTTTTGAGATGATGAAAATGTTCTAAAATTGTTTGTGGTTATGGCCGCACATATCTGTGAATTTACTAATGAACATTGAATTTTAACTTTCAAGTGGGTTAACTGTATGGGATGTGAATCGTAGGTCATTAAAGCTGTTTTTCTTTATGACGATGTTTACACCATTGTGTTTAGGCTGAGCCCTGAGGGAAGACCCAGTGGACAGCCTAGGCCTCCCGGCTGCTGCAGCCCCACAGAGTGGAATCCATCCTCAGCTCCTGCCCTTCAGTCTCCTGTGCCGGTTTCCAGGTTCCTTCTTTTATTTTTTTCCACACACATTGTCTGCTAGGGATGCCAGATAAAATACAGGATGCCCATTTATCTCTGAATTTCACACCAACAGTGATTAAATTGTTAGGGTGTATATGTCCTAAATATTGCATGGGACATACTTAGACCCAAACATTATTCTTTGTTCATCTGAATTCAAATTTAACTGGGCACCCTGGATTTTTAGATGCTCAATAGAGCTTCCTTGACTGGACCCCTGCTGGGTGGCATGCACCCAGGGCCCAAGTCTCAGAGATTGTAGGACTCCAGAGGCAGGTGGGGGAAGGAACTGGGCTGGTGGCCATGCCCAAGACAGAGATGGTGGCTGCAGGGGTGGACACACCACCAAGAGACTTTGGGTGTCGAAGCTTCCTGGGGCTCAGCTGGGCCCTCTGAGACCTGGGATGGGGCAGAAGGCCAGCACCCCCCACCTGCAGAGCTGGCTGTTCTTCTGCATTTCTTCCAAGGCTCTGCAGCTGAGAGCTCCAAATCAGCAAAGATGCAGTGGGGTGGTGTGTTAGTCTGTTCTCATGCTGCTAATAAAGACATACCCGAGACTGGGTAATTTATAAAGGAAAGAGGTTTAATTGACTCACAGTTCAGCATGGCTGAGGAAGCCTCAGGCAACTACAATCTTGGTGGATGGCAACTCTTTACAACGTGGCAGGAGAGAGAATGAGAGACGAGCAAAGGGTTAAGCCCTTTATAAAACCATCAGATCTTGGGAGAACTCATTCACTATATTGAAGAAAGCATGGAGGGACCACCCTCCTAATCTAATCATCTCCCACGAGGTACCTCCCATGAAACATGGAGATTATGGGAGCTACAATTCAAGATGAGATTTGGTGGGGACACAGACAAAACATATCATTTTGCCTCTGGCCCCTCCCAAATCTCATATTCTCATGTTTTAAAACACAATCAGTGCCCATGCCTATGTCCTGAATGGTATTACCTAGGTTTTCTTCTAGCGTTTTTTAGGTTTTAGATCTAACATTTAAGTCTTTAATCCATCTTGAATTAATTTTTGTGTAAGGTGTAAGGAAGGGATCCAGTTTCAGCTTTCTACATATGGCTAGCCAGTTTTCCCAGCAGCATTTATTAAATAGGGAATTCTTTCCCCATTTCTTACTTTTGTCAGGTTTGTCAAAGACCAGATAGTTGTAGATATGTGGTATTATTTCTGAGGGCACTGTTCTTTTCCATTGGTCTATATCTCTGTTCTGGTAGCAGTACCATGCTTTTTTGGTTACTGTAGCCTTGTAGTATAGTTTGAATCAGGTAGTGTGATGCCTCCAGCTTTGTTCTTTTTGCTTAGGATTGACTTGGTAATGCGGGCTCTTTTTTGGTTCCATATTAACTTTAAAGCAGTTTTTTCCAATTCTGTGAAGAAAGTCATTGGTAGCTTGATGGGGATGGCATTGAATCTATAAATTACCTTAGGCAGTATGGTCATTTTTACCATATTCATTCTTCCTACCCATGAGCATGGAATGTTCTTCCATTTGTTTGTATCCTCTTTTATTTCATTGAGCAGTGGTTTGTAGTTCTCTTTGAAGACGTCCTTTAAATCCCTTGTAGGTTGGATTCCTAGTATTTTATTCTCTTTGAAGCAATTGTGAATGGGAGTTCACTAATGATTTGGCTCTCTCTTTGTCTGTGATTGGTGTATAAGAATTCTTGTGTTTTTGCACATTGATTTTGTATCCTGAGACTTTGCTGAAGTTGCTTATCAGCTTAAGGATATTTTGGGCTGAGATGATGGGGTTTTCTAGATATACAATCATGTCATCTGCAAACAGGGACAATTTGACTTCCTCTTTTCCTAACTGAATACCCTTTATTTCTTTCTCCTTCCTGATTGCCCTGGCCGGAACTTCCAACACTATGTTGAGTAGGAGTGGTGAGAGAGGGCATCCCTGTCTTGTGCCAGTTTTCAAAGGGAATGCTTCCAGTTTTTGGCTATTCAGTATGATATTGGCTGTGGGTTCGTCATAGATAGCTCTTATTATTTTGAGATACATCCCATCAATACCTAATTTATTGAGATTTTTTAGCATGAAGGGTTGTTGAATTTTGTCAAAGGCCTTTTCTGCATCTATTGAGATAGTCATGTGGTTTTTGTCATTGGTTCTGTTTATATGCTGGATTACATTTATTGATTTGTGTATGTTGAACCAGCCTTGCATCCCAGGGATGAAGCCCACTTGATCATGGTGGATAAGCTTTCTGATGTGCTGCTGGATTCAGTTTGCCAGTATTTTATTGAGGATTTTTGCATCAATGTTCATCAGGGATATTGGTCTAAAATTATCTTTTTTTGTTGTGTCTCTGCCAGCTTTGGTATCAGGATGATGCTGGCCTCATAAAATGTGTTAGGGAGGATTCCCTTTTCTTCTGTTGATTGGAAGAGTTTCAGAAGGAATGGTACCAGTTCCTCCTTGTACCTCTGGTAGAATGTGGCTGTGAATCTATCTGGTCCTGGACTTTTTTTGGTTGGTAAGCTCTTAATTATTGCCTCAATTTCAGAGCCTGCTATTGGTCTATTCAGAGATTCAACTTCTTCCCGGTTTAGTCTTGGGAGAGTGTGTGTGTCAAGGAATTTATCCATTTCTTCCAGATTTTCTGGTTTATTTGCATAGAGGTGTTTATAGTATTCCCTGATGGTAGATGGTATTTCTGTGGGATTGGTGGTGATATCCCCTTTATCATTTTTTATTGCATGTATTTGATTCTTCTCTCTTTTCTTCTTTATTATTCTTGCTAGCAGTCTATCAATTTTGTTGGTCTTTTCAAGAAACCAGCTCCTGGATTCATTGATTTTTTGAAGGGTTTTTTGTGTCTCCATTTCCTTCAGTTCTGCTCTGATCTTAGTTGTTTCTTGCCTTCTGCTAGCTTTTGAATGTGTTTGCTCTTGCTTCTCTAGTTCTTTTAATTGTGATGTTAGGGTGTCAATTTTAGATCTTTCCTGCTTTCTCTTCTGGGCATTTAGGGGTATAAATTTCCCTCTACACACTGCTTTGAATGTGTCCCAGAGATTCTGGTATGTTGTGTCTTTGTTCTCGTTGGTTTCAAAGAACATCTTTATTTCTGCCTTCATTTCGTTATGTACCCAGTAGTCACTCAGGAGCAGGTTGTTCAGTTTCCATGTAATTGAGCAGTTTTGAGTGAGTTTCTTAATCCTGAGTTCTAGTTTGGTTGCACTGTGGTCTGAGAGAGAGTTTGTTATAATTTCTGTTCTTTTACATTTGCTGAGGAGTGCTTTACTTCCTACTATGTGGTCAATTTTGGAATAGGTGTGGTGTGGTGCTGAAAAGAATGTATATTCTGTTGATTTGGGGTGGAGAGTTCTGTAGATGTCTATTGGGTCGGCTTGGTGCAGAGCTGAGTTCATTTCCTGGATATCCTTGTTAATGTTCTGTCTCGTTCATCTGTCTAATGTTGGCAGTGGGGTGTTAAAGTCTCCCATTATTATTGTGTGGGAGTCTAACTCTCTTTGTATGTCTCTAAGGACTTGCTTTATGAATCTGGGTGCTCCTGTATTGGGTGCATATATATTTAGGATAGTTATCTCTTCTCATTGAATTGATCCCTTTACCATTATGTAATGGCCTTCTTTGTCTCTTTTGATCTTTGTTGGTTTAAAGTCTGTTTTATCAGAGACTAGGATTGCAACCCCTGCCTTTTTTTGTTTTCCATTTGCTTGGTAGGTCTTCCTCCATCCCTTTATTTTGAGACGATGTGTTTCTCTGCACGTGAGATGGGTTTCCTGAATACAGCACACTGATGGGTCTTGACTCTTTATCCAATTTGCCAGTCTCTGTCTTTTAATTGCAGCATTTAACCCATTTACATTTAAGGTTAATATTATTATGTGTGAATTTTGATCCTGTCATTATGATGTTAGCTGGTTATTTTGCTCGTTAGTTGATGCAGTTTCTTCCTAGCCTTGATGGTCTTTACAATATGGCATGTTTTTGCAGTGGCTGGTACTGGTTGTTCCTTTCCATGTTTAGTGCTTCCTTCAGGAGCTCTTTTAGGGCAGGCCTGGTGGTGACAAAATCTCTCCACATTTGCTTGTCTGTAAAGTATTTTATTTCTCCTTCACTTATGAAGCTTAGTTCGGCTGGATATGAAATTCCAGGTTGAAAATTCTTTTCTTTAAGAACGTTGAATATTGGCCCCCACTCTCTTCTGACTTGTAGAGTTTCTGCCAAGAGATTAGCTGTTAGTCTGATGGGTTTCCCTTTGTGGGTAACCCGACCTTTCTCTGTGAGTGCCTTTAACATTTTTTCCTTCATTTCAACTTTGGTGAATCTGACAGTTATGTGTCATGGAGTTGCTCTTCTCGAGGAGTATCTTTGTGGCATTCTCTGTATTTCCTGAATCTGAATGTTGGCCTGCCTTGCTAGATTGGGGAAGTTCTGGATAATATCCTGCAGAGTGTTTTCCAACTTGGTTCCATTCTCCCCGTCACTTTCAGGTACAATTAGATGTAGATTTGGTCTTTTCATATAGTCCCATATTTCTTGGAGGCTTTGTTTGTTTCTTTTTATTCTTTTTTCTCTAAACTTCTCTTCTCACTTCATTTCATTCATTTGATTTTCCATCACTGATACCCTTTCTTCTAGTTGATCGAATCAACTACTGAGGCTTGTGCTTTATCACGTAGTTCTCGTGCCATGGTTTTCAGCTCCATCTGGTCCTTTAAGGATTTCTCTGCGTTGGTTATTCTAGTTAGCCATTCATTTAATCTTTTTTCAAGGTTTTTAACTTCTTTGCCATTGGTTCGAACTTCCTCCTTTAGCTCAGAGAAGTTTGATCATCTGAAGCCTTCTTCTCTCAACTCGTCAAAGTCATCCTCTGTCCAGCTTTGTTCCATTGCTGGTGAGGAGCTGCGTTCTTTTGGAGGAGGAGAGACACTCTGAATTTTCGAAGTTTGAGTTTTTCTGCTCTGTTTTCTCCCCATCTTTGTGGTTTTATCTACCTTTGGTCTTTGATGACGGTGACGTACAGATGGGGTTTTGGTATTGATCTCCTTTCTGTTTGTTAGTTATCCTTGTAACAGTCAGGACCCTCAGCTGCAGGTCTTTTGAGGTTTGCCAGAGGTCCACTCCAGACCCTCTTTGCCTGGGTATCAGCTGCATAGGCTGCAGAACAGCGAATATTGATGAATAGCAAATGATGTTGCCTGATCGTTCCTCTGGAAGTTTTGTCTCAGAGGAGTACCTGACCGTGTGAGGTGTCAGTCTGCCCCCACTGGGGGTGCCTCCCAGTTAGGCTTCTTGGGGGTCAGGGACCCACTTGAGGAGGCAGTCTGTCCATTCTCTGATCTCAGGTTGTGTGCTGGGAGAGCTGCTACACTTCAAAGCTGTCAGACAGGGACACTTAAGTCTGCAGAGGTTTCTGCTGCCTTTTGTTTGGCTATGCGCTGCCCCCAGAGGTGGAGTCTACAGAGGCAGGCAGGCCTCCTTGAGCTGCAGTGGGCTCCACCCAGTTTGAGCTTCCTGGCTGCTTCGTTTACCTACTCAAGCCTCAGCAGTGGTAGGAGCCCATCCCCGAGCCTCGCTGCCACCTTGCAGTTTTATCTCAGACTGCTGTGTTAGCAGTGAGTGAGGCTCTGTGGGCATAGGACCCTCTGAGCCAGGCGCGGGATATAATCTCCTGGTGTGCCATTGCTGAGACTGTCGGAAAAGCACAGTATTAGGGTGGGAGTGACCTGATTTTCCAGGTGCCTTCTGTCGTTGGCTAGGAAAGGGAATTCCCTGACCCCTTGCACTTCCCGGGTGAGGCGATGCTTCGCCCTGCATAGGCTCAGGCTCGGTGCACTGCAATGACTGTCCTGCACCCGCTGTCCAACAATTCCTAGTGAGATGAACCCAGTACCTCAGTTGGAAATGCAGAAATCATTCATCTTCTGTGTCACTCATTCTGGGAGCAGTAGACTGGAGCTGTTCCTATTCGGCCATCTTGGCTCCACTGCATGGAACAATTTCTCATAATTCCCTTTTGCATGGGAGGGGTGTTAGGGGATAGGGGCTAAGCAGAGTGGGAAAGTCTGCAAAGGGTGTTTCTGGAGGCTGAGACCTGGGAGCCCAACCTCACCCCTTCCTGTCTTTAGCCCTTTCTCTGTGATGGCCATGCAGACACTTTGTGCTCCACCTGCCTAGGGTGTGTGCCAAAACTGGGCTGGCAGAGATGCCATCTACAGCCCTCAGGGTGGCCCTATGGCTGGCTGTTCAGACACCTGCCCATGGTCCACTGTGTGCCTGCACTGTGCGGGGCATGGGACATGTGCCCAGACACCATCCACGGCCTCCTCTAGTGACCCTCAGTGGATTTCTACAGGGCCTGGTGTGAGGAGGGCTCAGAAATTGCTTTAGAGCTGACTGCAGCAGGGCCCAGGATGGACACTGCTCCAATGCCCCATTTGGGAGAGGATTCTTTTGAATTATGGAGATCCAGTCTCTCTAGAGGGTTGTGATCCAGGCATAGGTACAGTGGCTGCACCATGCCATGATCACGCAGCAGGCCAACGATTGTGAGCCCCTCCTTCCAGTGCTTTGGTCCTAGGGTTGTCCCCATGGTAACTAACGTGTCTGACTTCCCATCTGAGGACATATGCCTTGCTGGTCAGGGGGCACTGGGACTCTGAGGCCTGTGTCCCCCACTGTCATGTGGGTCTGGTCTCTGCGGCATTTTGGTTTTTGGGAGTTTGGAGAGTGGGAGGCAGACGAGTTCATGACTAGTCTTTTGGCTTCGGAGCTAGAAAGCCTGGGTGCTCAATACAGACAATCTCAGGAGGATGTGGCCTTCCTGCCTCCTAGCATCCTTTTCCCTTCTTGAGATGGGCCCAGCTGCCCTCTGTGCAGGTTCTTCACTCATTCCCCAGCCCCTCCAGCAGGGACAGCGGGCCCTGCCCCCACTTCCTGGGCAGAGGCCTTGACTATGCCAATGCAACTGCCTGCTTCAGGTCCCTGGCTGGCCGACAAGATCTGCCAGGCCTTTTGCTGTTCCTTAGGGGCCTGGAGGCTGGGTAGGGTGGGGCTGAGGCCAGCCACCTTCTTGCTGCCATTGGAGCTGAGATAGAATCCAAGATAGCTAAGTAGGAAAGGAAGAGCTGGTGGGTGCTCATGGCTTCATGGAGCCCTGTGGTATCCACATCTGCCCTAGATCCTTCCTGCCTATGTACATTGGTACAGCTTGGCTTAAGCTGGTTTGGGTTGTAGTTTCTGTCATTTGCAATTCCAACAATTATAGCAGATGTACCCTCTGAGCCTCAGCTTCCACCCTTCATGCCTTGGGAAGAGGCTTTTCCTTGATTGGCAGCACCAATGGACAACCCAAACCTCACCCAGGCCAACCCACCCTGGGGTGGAAAATTCCTGCTGACACCAGCCTCCCTGGGGCGGTCCCCCAAGAAGGAGGCCACCGACTGCCTGAGTCCTGGGCTGTGCCTGAGACCTGGTGATTCAGGTATTGAGTGGTTCTGTCTGGGGGCAGCCCTGGTCTTGCTGAGAGGCAATGTGGCCACAACTAAGAGGTTCAGGGAGGCAGCCAGGGCTGAATCCTAGACAGATTGAACATGAGTCTGTAGCCCACTCACCACACAGCAGTGGCTCACTTAAACTTGGATGACAATAGCAGCTACCTGTCGGGGCCCAGGAAGACACTGCCCAGGTGTGGCCCTTCTCCTTCCCTGGGTAGAAGGTGTTGGGGATCTCTGTCCACTGAGGTCCTTGATTTTCACATCTGTGAGGTGAAGTTCCCAGCACAGGGGAACAGAACCCCTTCAGGGTCCACGTGGTGCCTGGGCCTTACATCCTCCTGGGAGCAGCCTGGGGCTGAGGGCTTTGAGAGCCAGTGGAGAAGAGTAAATAATACTCCAGGCCTAGGGAGAGGCAAAGCCTAAACAGGGTGCACTGGATGGCAAAATTCCATTCTATTTTGTGGCTCCAAGACTAGAATGGTCAGCCTGGCTGATGTTGTAGCCCATTCATCCTCTCCCTCAGCCCTGGCCCCACTGTCCATGGCCACAGGCTTCAGCTTATGCAGCTCCTCCTGGGAAGTTCCCTATCAGGATCTCATCCTTTAGGCACCTGGAAATCAAGGCCACCCACACAGCCCCAGGGCCCCGGGCTCACTGGACCCCAAGAGATTCAGAGCTATGGGGTATGGGACACAGGTTCACAGGCAGGCAGACAGAAAAGGGGCTCGACCTGGCTGTGGATCTCCCGGGAGCTGAGACATGTCGGGACACATGCACACTGGGTGGGAACTGGAGTCTTGGGCTGCTGGGCCTTCCGCCCCCAGGGTGTGAGCTCAGCACACACTTCATGGCTCTTGTCCACACAGGAGCACTGGCTAAGATTCCTCCCAATGGAGCAGCAGGAAAATCTCTCTCAGCAGGGTCCAAGGCAGGACCCCCAAACAGGCTGCCTCCAGAAACTGCTGAGAAATGAGGTCCAGGGACCCTCAGCCCTGACCGGCACTGTCAGAGGAAAGTCAAGGTCGGGCTAAAAGCCCTGTCCCCTCCCCTCAAGGGTGGGCATGAGACCCCGTCTCTCCTTGCCTCCGTTTCCTCACCTGTAGAGTGGCTGTGAGGAGGAAATTACTTTATCTACATGGGCTGAGCAGTTTGGAGGCACTGAGCTCTTGTGATGTGGATGTTCTTGTTGAAGGAAGGGCTTTTACAACGGCCACTGCTGCAGGGCCCTCAGCGTCCCCATACAACATTCTTCCAGAAAGATCTATTCTGGCCATATCTCAGCACCAGACACCCCAAAGGGCCTGCCCAGTAGGTCCTAGAGTCATACCCCCACCCTGCATGACAAGGGACCATCTTTGAGAAGACATTGGTCAGTGTAGCAGGGGGGTCAGGATGCAGTGACTGGGGGAAGATGATGGCTGGGGCACCTCTGTTCAAGAAGGTGTCCTTAGTCCATCTGCAGCAGGGTCATATCACTGTCATGAGTGGACCGTGTGCAGAGCTGGCATTCCCAGTCCTCACAGGAGCTTCCCCTAGCTATAGCGCACCTTGGCCAGCTTGCCTTAAGCATGCACTCACCTCAACCAACTGGGAGGACCTAATGGGTGCTGGGATTAGGAGCCCACCTTGCATGTGACCCCCAGCCCATGCCAAAAGATGAGGCTGCTCTGGTGCAGAGGGAGGAGGGAGAAGGACGCGTCCCCAGGCTGGCCACAAACAAAGCTCTTAGCAGGACACCCCCACCCAAGGTAGCAATTAAGCAGGCAATTGAGGTTCCAGGTGTGGGTATTTTTAGTCTGTGACCTGTCATCCACTCTTGTCTGGGTGTTAATGTCCAAATGTTTTACAAGTACATTACCAGAAAGAATTATTCCTGAGAGGCAGCCATTTGTGGGAAGGTGTTAGAAAAATGTTGCTTTTCATCCCTTCATCCTTACCATGCACAGAGGGCTGGGCAAACTGGCTTCTGAAGCTCTGGTAGGATGTAGGCTGAGGAGGAACCTAGTGGACCCCCCAAACCTCCCTGCTGCAGGAGCTGCTTCCTTGCATGGAGGGCCCAGAGTAAGCAGCACGGACGCTAGAGCTTTTGGAACTCCTGCTGCAGTGGGTGCCAGACAGAAGGGCTCCTCTCTATCTCCCTTGAAGGGTGATCCAGCAGCAGCCAGGGCAGGGGTTGCTGCCCTTCCTCAAAATGTGCTGGAACCCCCCTTTAGGAATTGGCTAAAGGAGAGCTGTCTGTCCTGTCCCTGCTAGAGAACGGCTGGCGATGAAGGGGCTGACAAGATGGGGCCCCCAGAATCGTGAAGGCAGGAGTCAGCAGGATGAGAGGGGTTCCCTTAGCCTGTGCCTCTTCTAGATGGACGGTCCAGGCAAACCTGTATTCCAACCAGCCCAGGGCATGCACTGCCTGGAGGACTAGGGTAGCAGCCTGGGGATGGAGCATTCTGCCCTCCACCCGAGGCACATGAGGAGTCTCTGAGGAGAGCTAGATGGGCCAGTGGGTCACCTCAACAACCCTCACCCAGCCAGGAGAGCCAAGGCATGTCACCTGGAATGACTGGCTCTCCAAGGGCCAGCTGGCCACCCTATCCTAGAGGTGGTCAACAAAGCTTTCACCCTGGCCAGAAAGGAAGATGCTTCCAGGGCCCTGGGCTGAGGACAGCAAGGACATATCACACTTACCTGGGCAGAACCCACACACAGAGACTTCTGGAGAGGCACAGGGCCTGTCACCAAGATGAACAATCTCTGGGGATTGTGTCCCTGGGGACTGGCTGTGTGGGTGGACTATGTGAGCTGCCCCAATATGCCACCTAGAAAGTGGAAATGGCCCTGGAAAGTGATAGCAGGGAAGCCCCTCCTCAGTGGCTTATTCTACACCTGCCTCCCTCTGCTCCAGGCAGCCCTGCCCCATCTCGATTTTCAACCCCACCTGTGTCTGCCTGGAGGGTGGCATGGCTAGCTTTAGTATTTCCTTCTGCAGCTCAGTGATGGACTCCAGCAGCCCTCACCATGCCTCAGAACCTGAGACCCTTAGGGAAGGACAGGACATGCTGCAAACACAGACCCACGGTGAGAGGGTCCTCGGGCCACAGAGGTCACAGGTAGGGGTCTACAGACTCCAATTCTGATTTCCTGACCAGGATCCAACCATCAGCATGCTCTTTAGCCTTAGTAAGTCTTGTTGTTCCCATCTGTGACATGGGGAAGGCACCCACCTCAGAGGTTTTGTGTAGCAACAAATGAATATGATTAAAGTGCCTTTCCAGGTGCTACACATAAAGTCAGGCATGAGTCCTTGTGTAGCTGCTCCCCATGTCCAGGTCCCAGAGGGTAGCCTGGACCCTGAAATTGGGCCAGGGCTCAACAATGCCTGGATGCCATGCCCCCCTGGAGATACTGGGACCCTGGCCTGGGCCTGGACAGAAGGTGTTGCTGTGGCATTTGGAGATGACCCCATGGATGAGGACTGGGGCCTATGCGGCCCTGTGAAGGGGTGCACCCTAAGGTGGGGCTTGGGCACCCAGGCTGAGAGGGTACAGGATGGACGGGCTGGCAGATGAGATCCAAGGCCACTCTCCATGCATCAAACAAACCCCTCACCCTCCATCTGCAGACTCAGCTCTGCATATTTAAGATACTAACGGGCCCTTACTTAAAAAATGATATTTTGCTTGCATACTAGAGTTTTAATCCGACATCAGTAGGGAATCAAAAATCTCTTATTTGGAAACAGCACGTAGGGGAAGCAATGTTGAAAATGTTAGACCTAAAACCATTAAAATCCTACAAGAAAACCTAGGCAATACCATTCAGGACATAGGCATGGGCAAGGACTTCACGTCTAAAACACCAAAGGCAATGGCAACAAAAGCCAATATTGACAAATGGGATCTAATTAAACTAAAGAGCTTCTGCACAGCAAAAGAAACTACCATCAGAGTGAACAGGCCACCTACAGAATGGGAGAAAATTTTTGCAACCTACTCATCTGACAAAGGGCTAATATCCAGAATCTACAATGAACTCAAACAAATTCACAAGAAAAAAACAAACAACTCTATCAAAAAGTGGGCGAAGGACATGAACAGACACTTCTGAAAAGAAGACATTTATACAGCCAAAAAACACATGAAAAAATGCGCATCATCGCTGGCCATCAGAGAAATGCAAATCAAAACCACAATGAGATACCATCTCACACCAGTTAGAATGACCATCATTAAAAAGTCAGGAAGCAACAGATGCTGGAGAGGATGTGCAGAAATAGGAACACTTTTACACTGTTGGTGGGACTGTAAACTAGTTCAACCATTGTGGAAGTCAGTGTGGTGATTCCTCAGGGATCTAGAACTAGACATACCATTTGACCCAGCCATCCCATTACTGGGCATATACCGAAAGGACTATAAATCATGCTGCTATAAAGACACATGCACACATATGTTTATTGTGGCACTATTCACAATAGCAAAGACTTGGAACCAACCCAAATGTCCAACAACGATAAACTAGATTAATAAAATGTGGTACATATACACCATGGAATACTATGCAGCCATAAAAAATGATGTGTTCATGTCCTTTGTAGGGACATGGATGAAACTGGAAACCATCATTCTCAGTTAACTATCGCAAGGACAAAAAACGAAACACTGCATGTTCTCACTCATAGGTGGGAATTGAACAATGAGAACACATGGACACAGGAAGGGGAACTTCACACTCCGGTGACTGTTGTGGGGTTGGGGGAGGGGGGCGCGACAGCATTAGGAGATATACCTAATGCTACATGATGAGTTAATGGGTGCAGCACACCAACATGGCACATGGATACATATGTAACAAACCTGCATATTGTGCCCATGTACCCTAAAACTTAAAGTATAATAATAATAAAAAAAAAACCCAGCAGCAGTTTTCTGGAATCCTTTGTGAGTGACAAACACTCAGAACCCAGCCAATTTGTTATGGAATCCTATCTGAGGGACAAACATTCAGACACTCACAGTATCATTTCATCTCATCTCATTTCAATTTTATTTCAATTTCATTTCATCTCATTATTTCATTATTTCATTTCATTTCATTTCATCTCATCACTTCATCTCATCATTTCATCTCATGATTTAATCTCATCATTCATCTCATCATTTCATATCATCATTTTATCTCACCATTTCATTTCATCTCATCTCATCTCATCATTACATCTTACTTCATCTCATTTTATGTGATCATTTCATGTCATCATTTCATCACATCTCATCTCATCTCATCATTTCATCATTTCATCTAATTTCATCTCATCATTTCAACTCATTGCATCTCATCTCATCATTTCCATTTCATTATTCCATTTCTTTATTCCATTTCATCATTTCATTTGTCATTTCATCTCATCACATTTCATCTCATCTCATTTCTTCTCATCTCATCATTTCATCTCGTCATTTCATCTCATCATTTCATCTGATTTCATGTCATCATATCGTGTCATCATTTCATCTCATCATTTCATCACATCTCATCTCATCATTTATACTCATCATTTAATCTCATTTCATCTCATCATTTCATCTCATCTCGTATCTTCTCAATTTCATTTCTTCATTTCATTATTTCATGTCATTTCATTATTTCATGTCATGTCATCTCATGTCATCATTTCATCTCATCATTTCATCTCATCACATCTCATCATTTCATCATTTTATTTTATCATTTCATCTTATCATTTCATCTCATCTCATTTCATCATTTCATCTCGTCATTTCAACTCATTATTTCATCTGATTTCATGTCATCATATCATCATTTCATCTCATCATTTCATCACATCTCATCTCATCATTTAATCTCATTTCATCTCATCATTTCATCTCATTTCATCATTTCATCTCATCATTTCTTCTCATCTCATCATTTCCATTTCATTTCCATTTCATTATTTCATTTCATCTCATTTCATTATTTCATTTCATTATGTCATTTCATTTCATCTCATTTCATGACATCTCAGTTCATTTCATCTCATTTCATTTCATCTCATCATTTCATCTCATCATTTCATCTCATCTCATCATCTCATTTCATCTCATCATTTCATCTCATTTCATCATTTCATCTCATTGCATCTCATCTCATCTCATTTCAATTTCATTTCAATTTCATCATTACATTTCATAATTTCCTTTCATTATTTCATTTAATTTCATCTCATTTCATTATTTCATTTCATCTCATTTCATCTCATTTTTCATCTCATCATTTTTCATCTCATTTCATCTCATCATTTCATCTTATCATCTCATTTCATTTCATCATTTCATCTCATCGTTCATCTCATTTCATCTCATCATTTTATCTCATTATTTCATGTCATCTCATCGCATTTCAATTTCATTATTTCATATCATTTCATTATTTCATTTAATTTCATCTCATTTCTTCTCATTTCATCTCATCATTTCATCCATGATCTCATCATTTCATCTCATTTCATCTCATCTCCTTTCAGTTTCTTTTCAATTTTGTCATTTTGTCTCATCATTTCATCTCATCATTTCTACTCATCATTTCATCTCAGAATTTCATCTCATCATTTCATCTCATCTTATTTCATCATTTCGTCATTTCATCTCATCTCAAGTCATCTTATCATTTCATCTAAGTGAAATGATGTAATGGAATCATGAAATGAAATGGATAGGATGCCCTCAGTGATGTTAAATTTAAAAATTGTTTGTTTTCATGCATTCATTTTTATATTTATATGTATTTACATTTATATTTACTTATATTTCTTTTTACTTATTTTCATTTATATTTTTACTTATTTCTTTATTTATAGACAAGGTCCTGTTCTGTGGCCTAGGCTGGAATGCGGTGGTGCATTCACAGTTCACTGCAGCCTCAAGCAAAACTCCCCCCTTATCCTCCCAGGTAGCTGGGACCTCAGGTGTGCACCACCGCACCTGGTTAATATTTTATTATTTGTAGAGATAGAGTCTTGCTATGCTGCCCAGGCTGGCCTCAAACTCCTGGGCTCAAGCAATCCTCCTGCCTTGGCAACCCAAAATGCTGGGATTACAGACATGAGCCACAGTGCCCAACCTATTTATTTATTTATTTATTTATTTAATAAAGACAAGGTCTCACTATGTTGCCCAGGCTGGTCAACTCCTGGCCTCAAATGATTCTCCAAACTTGGCCTCTCAAAATGTTGGGATTACAGGTAGGAGCCAACATGCCTGGCCTAAAAATAGTATTATATTTTTGTATTATGTAATTTTCAATTAGGTAATATGAATATTCTGTACAGGAAATATGCCCTTAATTACATAGGAATAAACATTTGTTACACTGAGAAAAATCTAATAGAGCTAAAAATAAAAATTAATTAGGAAAGGTCATACATTCTTACATTTATACATTCTTTTCTATATTCATATATTCTTTTAACAGTATCAATGGTTTGGAGTTATGGGTACAAAACCATGACCTATATGTAATACAACTAATAACAGGCACTTACAATTCAAGGCATATTATATACAAAGCTTCAACTTCTCATCATTTCTTTTTCTGTTTTTTTTTTTTTCTGTTTTGGCAGATACTATCAACACAACATTCAACTCACAGACACTATGGAGCCCTTACTAAGCACAAAGTACTGTGAAAGGCCAGGGCTAGGACAGAACTGAGACAGGGCCAGGGATACGACAGAACTGGGGCAGGGTCATGGCCAGAGAAAAACCAGGGGCAGGGTCACAGCCAGGGACACGACAGGACCAAGGCCAGGGCCAGAAACAGGGCAGAACCAGGGCCAGGGCAGGGACATGGCAGGGCCAGGGCCATGCAGGATCAGGGCCAGCAGAAGGCCAGGCAAGGGCTAGGGTAGCACAGGGCCAAGGCAGGGCAGGGTCAGTGTAGAGCAAGGAACGGTCCAGGGTATGGCAGGGCAGGGACAGGGAGGTCCAAGGCCAGAGTCAGGTCCAGGACATGGACAGGGCAGGGCCAGAAACATGGCAGGACCAGAAAGGGGACAGGGCAAGGGCAAGGTCAGAGAAGGACCATGGAAAAAACATGGCCAGGGAGGGTCCAGGGCAAGGGCAAGACCAGGGCAGAACCAGAGCCAGGGCAGGCCATAGGCAGGGCCAGGGCAGGGCAAGGCCAGGGTAGGGCAGGGCCAGTGTAGGGTGAGGGTAGGGCCAGGGCGAGTTCAGGGCCAGGGCAGGACTAAGATAGCACAGGGCCAATGCAGGGCCAGGGCAAGGCCAAAGGAGGGGCCAGGGCCAAGCATGGCCAGTGTGGGGCCTGGAGATTGTCAGGGCCAGGGCCAGGGTCAAGTCTGGGCCAGGGACAGGGCCAGAGCAAGGGCAGGGCCAGGGAGAAGGCAGAACCAGAGAGGATCCAGAACAAGGGCAGGGCCAGGGCAGAACCAGGACCAGGACAAGGCAAAGCCAAGGCCAGGGCAGGGCAAGGCCAGGGCAGGGCAGGACCAGGGAAGGGCAAGGCCAGGGTAGAAAAGGCCAGGGTAGGGCAAGGCCAGTGTAGGAGAAGACCATGGTAGGGCCAAGCCGAAGGCAGGGCAGGACTAGGGTAGTACAGGGCATGGCCCAAAATGGGGCAGGGCCATAGCAGTGGCAGGACTAGCAACAGAACCAGGGCAAGCGCTGGACCAGAGCATGGTGGGGACAATAGAGGGCCAGGACAGACGATGGCAAGGCAGGTCCAGGGCCATTTCATGGACTCGGTAGGCCTGGGTTCAGGCCAGGGCAGGGCAAGGGCAAGGCCAGGGAGAAGGCAGGGCCGGGGCCAAGGCAGTGCCAGGGTAGGGCAGGACCAGTGCAGGACCAATGCAGGGTGAGGGCATGGCCAGGCATGGAAGGGCAGGGCAGGACCAAGGAAGGGCCAGGAGAGGGCCACGGCAGGGTCAGGGCCAGAACAAGGGTACGGCTGGGGCCAGGAATATGGTAGGACCAGGGCTGGGCCCAAGCTGGGACACTCAGGGCAGAGCATGGCCTGTGCAAGGCAGGGCCAGAGCCAGGCCATAGAGATGGGAGGGCAACACCAAGGCAGAGTCAGAGTAGATCCAGGGCTGAGCAGGGTCAGGGCGGGTCCAGAGTCGAGGCAGAGCTAGGGCCCAGGCAGGGCCATGGAAGTGCCAGGGCAGAGGAGGGCAGGGCAATGCAGGACTGGGCCATGGCAGTGCCTGGTCAACTCCAGGGCAGGGCCAGAAGCAGGACAGGGCCAGGGCCAATGCTCAGGCCAGGGACACGGCATGACAGGAAGTGCCAGAGCAGGGCTGGGCCAACGTTGGGGCAGGGCAAATCAGGCCAGGACACCTCCAAGTCCAGCTCTGGCCCTGCCTTGGCCCTGGCCCCTTCCTGGCCTGACCTTGTCCCTGGCCCTGCCCTATCCATGCCCTGTGTGTTTGACCAGTGTTTTATAACCAGAATCCTACAAGAAACTTAAATCAGCTCTTTTTGTGCATTTTTAGTAGAGATGGGGTTTTACGATGTAGCCCAGGCTGATTCCAAACTCCTGAGCTCAAGCCATCTGCCTGCCTTGGCCTCCCAAAGTGCTGGGATTACAGGAGTAATCTGGGCAAGTATTTAACTTCTGTATGCCTGTTTCCTACATTTGGAAAATGGGGATTCTTTAAGTATCTAGCACATAGGATTACTGTGATAATCAATGCCTCACATATTTACATATTGATAAAATTATACTCATAGAACACTACTGGAAGCAAAGATAGTATTGGTTAAAATTTAGTCATTATTTACTGCAAGTATTATTACTATTACAAACAACATAGTATAGACATTATTACTGCTACTATAGTTATCTTAAAAATCTAAAATAAAAAATTTTACATAATAGCCTAATGTAATCTCTCCTGCTCTGCCCTGGCTCAGCCCTAGTGCTGGCTCTGCCCCTAGTCCTACCATATCCCTGGCCCTGACCCTTCCCTGGTCCTGCTGCTGTCCTGGCCCTTCCCATCTTCAGGCCTTACCATGGCCCTACCCTGGTCCTGACTCTGCCCTGGTCTGGTCCTGACCCTGGCCCTACCCCAGAGAAGGGATATGGCAGCGCCAGGGAAGGGCCGGGGCAAATAAGGGACAGGACACATCCAAATCCAGGAAAGGGCCAGGGCTATGACAGAGCCAGGGTGAGTCCTTGGCAGGGCCAGGTTCCAGGCCAGGGCCAGGAAAGGGTCATGGAAGGGTCACTGTATGGCCAAGGTCCAGGCCAAAGCCAAGGCAGGGGCAGGGTCAGGCCTGCATAAGGGCAGGACCAGAGCCAGTGATATGGCAGGGCCAGGGCCAGGACCAGGGCTGTGCCAGAACAGAACAAGAGCAGAGCAGGGCAGGACCACAGCCAGACCATAGAGAGAGTAGGGCAAATGCCAAGGCAAGGCCAGGGTAGTGCCAGGGCTGAGGCAAGGTCAGGGAAGGTCCAGGACTGAGTCAAGGCTAGAACCAAGACTGGGGCAAAGGCCGGGGCAGATCTAGGGCACAAGCAGGGCAGGCTAGAGCAGGGCAATGGCAAGACCAGGCCATGGCAGGGCCAGTCCAGGATAGAACAGGGCACAGGCAGGGCAGGGCCAGGGCCATGGCTGGGGCAGGACAAGGACCAGGAGCAGGGTCCAGGCCAGGGCAAGGGTATGGCCAGGGCAAAGGTAGGGCCAGAGCCAGGGTCTGGGCAGGACCAAGGCATGTCCATTGCAGGGCCAGGGTTCAGACCAGGGCCAGAGAAGGGCTGGGACAGGGCCAGGACCAGGAAAGGGCCATATCAGGACAAGGGCCATGGCAGGACAGCAACAGGGCTAGGGCCAGGACAGGGACAGGGTCAGGGCTAGGGCCAGAATAGCATGCCAGGGTAGAGCCAGGCCAAATTAGGGCCAGGACAGGGTCAGGACCAGGGCTGGGCCAGGAAATGGCCTTAAGTAGTGAAGGGCCAGGTCCAGGGTCCATGCCAGTGCCAGTGCCGGTCCAGGGCAGAGGCAGGGCCATGGCCAGGTCTAGGACAAGGCTGGGGCAGGGTTAAGGTCTAGGTCAGGTTCAGCAGAAGACCAGGGCAGAGCCAGTGGAGGGACAGGGCCATGGTAGGGCCAGGTTAAATCAGGGACAAGACACCTGCAAATCCACTTCAGGGCCAGGGTCAGGGCAGGGCCAGTTCAGGGCCAGGGCCAAGACAGGGCCAGGGCCAGGGCTGTCAGGATCATTGGCAGGGCCAGGGCCATGGCAGGACCAGGGTCAGGAGCAGGGGTCAATGCCAGGCCAAGGACAAAGATAGGACCAGGTCTGTGCTAGGGCGAGTGTGAGGGCCAAGGCAGGGTCAGGGCAAGGTCAAAGGGAGGGCAGGGCCAGGGCAGGGTGGAGCAGGCCCAGGCACAGGGTTAAGGTAGGGCACGACCAACCAGGGCAGGTCTATGGCTGGGGCCGGGGAAGGGCCAGGGCCGGGGCAGGGCAAAGACAGTGGCAGCTCCAGGGCAGGGCCAGGGTTAGGACCACGGACATGTCCAAGGCCAGTGCCAGGGCAAGGGCAAGGGCAAGGGCAAGGGCAGGGGCAGGGCCAGAGTCATCTAAGAACCAGGGACAAAGCCAGGCCCAGAGCAGGGCCAGGACAGGTACCTGGCAGGGCTAGGGTCTGGGACAGGGCCATGGCAGGGCCAGGGCCAAAACCAGGTCTGTGCTATGGCCAGGTCCAACACGGTGCCCAGGTGAGGCTAGGGTGAAGGCCAAGGTAGGGCCAGGGCAGGGTCAAAGCCAGCCTAAGGCCAAGGCAGGGCCAGGGCAGGAAAGGCAGGGCCAGGAAGGCATAGGGCCAAGACAGGGCAGGGCCAGGCCAGTGCCAAGACCTGGGCAGGGCCTGGGAACAGCTAGGGCAGGGCCAGGGCCAGGGCCAGGGCCATGGCCACGGCCTGGGCAGGACCAGATTTGGGGCAGGAGCAAAACAAGGGCAAGGACAGTGCAGGATCTTGGCACAGCCAGGGTCCAGGACAGTGTCAGGGCAGGGCCAAAGCAGGGTCTGGGCCATGGTAAGACCAGCAACAGGTCTGGGGCTAGGCCAGTGACAGGACCATAGTCAGGGCAAGGGCCAGAGCAGTGCAAGGCCAGGGTAGGGCCAGGCATTTCAGGGTCAGGGCCAGGGGAGAACCAGGGCATGGTCTCAAGCAGGGAAGGGCCAGGGCCATGACAGGGCCAGGGGCTGCGTTAGGGCAAGGGCAGAGCCAGAGCAAGGTAAGGGTCAGGGCCAAGGCCAGGGTAGGGACAGGGAAAGAAATATGGCAGGACCAGGGGCAATGCCAAGGCCAAGGCTGGGCCAGGGCTGAGCCAGGGATGAGTCAGGGCAGGGCAGGGCAGGAAGGCACTGGTAGGGGCAGGGCAGGGACAGGCCAATGCAGAGCCATGTCACGCCAGGGCCAGGACACCTCCAAGTCCACTTCAGGGCCAGGGCTATGGCAGGACCAAGACCAGGGCCAGGGTTAGGGCCAGGTCTGGGCTAGGGCCAGCTCCAGAGCAGGGCCTAGCGAAGACTAGGGTGAGGGCCAAGGTAAGGCCAGGGCAGGGTCAAAGGCAGAGTAGGGCCAGGGCAGGGTGATGACACATCCAGAGCACAGCACGGCAGCCTGATGGCAAGACCAGGGGCAGACCACTGCCAGCTCAGGGCCAGGAAAAGGCCAGGGCAGAGCCAGGAAAGGGTCTGGGTCAGGGCCAGGACCAAGGCAGAGCAGGGCCAGGGCCATGGCAGAGTCAGGGAAGGTCCTTGACAGGACCAGGTTCCAGGCCAGGGCCTGGGCAGCAGCAGGGGCAGGGCCTGGATAAGGGCAGGGCCAGGGATATGGCAGGACCAGGGCTAGAGCCAGGGCCAGGCCATAGTGAAGGCAGGGCAAAAGCCAAGGCAGGGTCAGGGCAGGTCCAGGAAGCGGCTAGCACCAAGCAGGGCCAAGGCACAACCAGCACAGGGTAAGGCAGGGCAATGGCACCACTGGGCCATGACAGGGCAAGGTCAGTGCCAGGAGAGGGCAGAACAGGCAGGCCCATGGTGGGGCCAGGGCAGGGATGGGCCAAAGCAGGGCCAGAATATGTCCAAGGCCAGGTCAGGGCCAGAACAGGAGCAGGACCATGACCATTGGCAGGGCCAGTGCCATGACAGGACCAGGGTCAGGACAAGGGGCAGGGCCAGAGCCAGGGCCAGAGCCAAGCCCAGGCCAGTGCAGGTTCAGGGCAGGACCAGTGCCAAGGCAAGACCAGGGCAGGGACAGGGTAGCACAGGGCCAAGACAGGGTCAGGATGGGACCAGAGCAGGACAGGGCCGAGACAGTCCAGGTAACAGTAGGGCAGGTACAGGGCAAGGCAGGGCAGTACAGGGCCAGATCCACGGCAGGGGCAAGGCAAGGCCAGGCCCATTGCCAATGCACCAGCCCTCCCTAGAAGGCTCCTACACCTGGCCACTGCTGCAGCCCGTCCATCGCTGTAAGCCTGACCCCCAACCCTGGCTGCAGCCGCCTGCCTTCCTAGCATGGCCACTCTCCTACTGCTCTGGCACACTACAGTCTCCATTGCTGCCACCCACCCGCAGTGAGGCGAGCCGTGGTGTCGCAGGCTCTAGGTGTCTCCTCCTCCTCCTGGCATGGAGCAGCTGGGTGGGAAAAGCCAGAAAAGCCTAGAGGCAGATGTGAGGGGTGGAAAGGTTAGAGCCTCAACTTGTCATGCCGGCCGCTGGGTAGAAGGGGCCAGTTTCAGCAAAGGCACTCACACCCACCCTCCAAAATCCAGCCTCTCCTTTTGGCCCAAGCTAGCCGGGAACTGGGGTCTGGGGTGGGTGCTGGAGTCACCACAGCACCCAGCTCCCCACTCCACAGGAAACATTGGGCCCACTGGGGCTGCACTCCTCGGGGAGCAGGAGAAGCAGAAAAATTCAGACCCAGCCAGCCCTCCGTACCCAGGTGCCAATTCCTGTTCCAGACGCCTCCACGCACAGGGCCCTGTTCCCCATGGTGTCCCCAGGGGTGCCTGGCAGCCTCTGAGGCACAGACTCAGAGTGCACAGGCCCAGGAACAGGTGGGTGTGGGGGCTCTGCCATGCTCAGGATTCCCACGCAAACGCTGCGCACTTGCCGCACTCCAGTATGACCAAGAGTCGGTCACCCTCTGGAGTGTGGAGTCACGGAGAGGAGAACCACTCCTTCCTTGGATGTCAACTCTGCTGACCACCACCAGCAGTGCAGCCCCTGATAGCATCGAACTCGCTCCCCCTCCACGGCTAGTCCTGCCCTCAATAGCGCCCCCTACCTCCATCCTCCAATGCCGCCAGTAGCGTATACTGGATAGTGCCCTAACCTGCCCTCCTCCATGGGCATTGCAGCCCCAGAAAGCGCCCATAAACCCACCCTCCCTGCCATGGGCAGTGCAGCCCTGTACAGTGCTACCAACCAGTACCCCTAATGCAGGCAAGGACACCCTGGATAGTGCCCCCAACCCACCCCACACTGCGAAAGGTGCAGCCCTGGATAGCCCCTGTCCTACCACTCTGGTCGTGCTTCAGTCTTTGTCACCGCCACCACCAATCACAGTGAGACGAGCCAGTGGGCTGCAGGCTCTAGCACCCAGCAGCCAGGCATGGAGCAGCTCTCGCTGATGGCTGGCTCCTACCACTCTGACCACACTGCTGTCTCCGTGGCCATCTTCTTTGACTACAAAGGAATAAAACTAGGTATCAATAAGAAAAGTAATTTTGGAAACAATACAATCACATGGAAGTTAAACACTACCCTCCTGAATAAATGACTAGTGGGTCAATGAAGATACTAAGGCAGAAATTCAAAAATTTCATGAAACAAAGGGTAATGAAAACACAGCATACCAAAACTTTTTACGCAGAAAGCAGTACAAAGGCAGAGATTTATAGCTATAAGTGCCTACCATCCAAACAAAAGAAAAACTTCAAATAAACAATACATCTTAAAGAACTAGTAAAGTAAGAACAAACTAAACCGAAAATAAGAAAATAAATAAGATCGTAGCAGAAATAAAATTGAAATAAAAAACACACAAGATTAAACGAAAAGTTGGTTTTCTGGAAAGCTAAACAAAATTGACAAACTTTTAACCAGGCTAACTAAGAAAAAAGAGACAAGATTCAAATAAATAAAATCAACAGATTAAAAAAAAGGAGACATTACAACTAATACTTCAGAAATTCAAAGGATCATAACTGGCTATTATATGCCAATAAATTGGAAAGCCTAGTAGAAATTGGCAAATTCCTAGATGCATACAACCTACTTAGGCTGAACAATGAAAACATCCAAGACCAGAACAGATTGGTAACAAGTAATGAGATTGAAGCCGTCAGAAAAAGTCTCCCAGTAAAGAAAAGCCCAGGAACTGATGTCTTCACTGCTGATGGCTTCACACCAAACAATTTAAAGACCTAGCACGAATCCTACTCAAACTATTTTGAAAAACAGGAGGGAATACTTCCAAACTTATTCTATGAGACCATTATTACTGTGATACCAAAATCAGACAAAGCCATCAAAGAAGGAAACTACAGGCCAGTATCTCTAATATTGATGCAAAAATCCTCAACAAAATACCAGTGAATCAAATTCAGTAATACATTAAAAAGATAATTCATTATGATCAAGTGGGATGTATCCCTGGGATGCAAGGGTCACTCAACATGCAATGTGATACATCATATCAACCAAATAAACGACAAAAACGGTATGATCATGTCAACTGAAATTGAAAAAGCATTTGATGAAATTCAACATCCCTCCATGCTATAAATCCTCAAAGAAACAGGTACAGAAGAAACATACCGAAACGCAATAAAAACTTCAGGAAAGACACCCACAGCTAGGATCATATGGAATGGGGAAAAATGGAAAGCTTTTCCTCTAAGATCTGGAACATGATAAGGATGCCCACTGTGACCACTGTTGTTTAACATAGTACCAGAAATCCTAGCTAAAGCAATTAGCGCAGCCCCTGATATGGCCCCCAACCCACCCAGCCCCCTACCACCAGCAGTGTCGCCCCCCTCCACAATAGCACACCCAACACACCCAAACCGCCCCGCCTCCCCACACCATGGGCATTGCAGCACCCCATAGCGCCCTCAACCCAAAACTGCCACCCCCTCAACAGCCACGCAGTGCAGCCCCGGATAGCACACTTAGCCCACCTCACTGTTGCCAGCAACATAGTCTGGGATAGTGCCCCCAACTGGCTCCCCGCCAAGGGCAGTGCAGCCCCGGTTTGGGCCCCCAAACCGCCCCCCCCTCGTGCAGGCAGCACAGCCCCAGATAGCACGCCCAACCAGCCAACCAAGGCGGGCAGTGACGCCTGAGATAGGGCCCCCAACCCAACCCAGGCCACCCGCAGTGCGGCCTGGATAGCGCACTTACCCCGACGCCTTTATACGCTCTGGCTGGCTGCAGTGTCCATCGCTGCCACCAACCGCAAACAGGGCTGCAAACAGGAAGAATTTTATTCACCGTCGATGCGGCCCCGAGTTGTCCCAAAGCGAGGCAGTGCCCCAAGGTCTGTGCTGGGCAGAATGCAGCTCCGCCCTCACGGTGCCCCCGGCCCACCCGGGTTTGTGCTGAGGAGAACACTGCTCCGCCTTCGCTTTATCTCCGAAGTCTGTGCAGAGGAGAACTGAGCTCCGCCCTGGCGATGCTCTCCGGGTGTGTGCTGAGGAGAATGCAGCTCCGCCCTCGCAAAGGCACACAGCACCGGCGCAGGCGCAGAGAGGCCCACAGCGCCGACGCAGAAAGGCGCACAGGAGGCCTCAGGCCCAGGCTCCACTCCCCAGCTGTGAAAGGGTAAGAACTGAGGGTGGCTGAGGCTCGGGGTTGTTCAGGGCGGGGTGGGCTCTGGACCCAGCAGGCCCAGCACCCAGGCCAGGCTCCAGGGGAGGCCAGGTGGGGCGAAGGCAAGAAGGGGCCGGGGCTGGTCAGGAAGGGCTCCTGGTGACCAGAGCACTTTGCCTGAGCCAGCGTGGGAAGGAGCTGGGCTGGATGAGCCAGGGAGGCGCTGGGAGGGGCCTTGGCAGAGGCGACCCCCTCCGTCAGCCCCCAGGCCACTGAACCCTGGGTAGTGAGAACCGGCAGGGGAGGCTGCAGACAGAGGAGTGGAGGCTTCTTGGCTTTGGGGGCTCTGAGTAGAAGCATCTAGGGGGTCCCTCAAGAGGCCCCCAAATGCTGCCCCATGGTGAGAAAACAAGGAGAGGCCCTGCAGGGACCCCCCGGGTTACAAAGGGCTGCCACTCTGAGAAGGCAACGCTGCTGGCTGGGGCTGGGCTTTCTACCTCACCAAGCCTCTTCCCTCCCAAAGGGCCCAGAGAGGGGCAGCTGCCCCCCCAGCGGACACAGCACCTCCTCCCTGTGTGATGGGGTGGGGCCCACAGTCTCCTTTCTCACGGCCTGCCTGGGCTGACCCTGGGTCCCAGCTCGGCCAGGGGTGCTTCGGCATGTAAAGCCCTTGGGGGGCAGAGCCTCCGGTCCCCGCCAGCTTCTGGCTCTCTGTGTCGCCCCCAGCACTGGGCTGGTGCCTTGGAGGGAGGCTTCACCCTCCCCCACATCAACCCGCTGAGGAGTTCTGTCTTCCCAGGGTTGTGAGGGAAGCCCGCTCTGCAGGCTGATGTACAAGTCCAGGCGCCGCCTCCTCCAGGGAGCCTTCCAGACCTGATCTGAGCGGCAGAGGCCCAGAAGGACCTGGGTGTGGGGATCCTAGCGGGAGGCAGGGGACCCAGCATGAGCAGAGAGGGTCCCAGTGCTTCCTCCTAAGTGAGGTTCACCCATCTGGCTCCGGCTGCACAGAGCCACTCCCTCTGAGCGCTCCTGCTCTCTGCCTTCTTGCATTAGCTCTTGCCTGCACCCGGCCCAGCAAACCCCTGCTCTTCTTTCAGACCCAAGTTCAAGGCCTCCTCCTGCTCTGGGTGGCTCATCACCTGGCCTCCCCAGGCAGAGAGGCTAGGGTCCTGCTCACTGGGGCATCTCTCTCGCCCACTGGCGAGGGACTACAAGGAAAGGGGTTGACCCCCATCCTCCCCCGCCATGTCCAGGAGGGTGCAGACACAACTGGGAAGGTGCTAGAGGCCCCGGGGGGAGGCTGGGCCAGCACCAGGCATTGTGGGGCAGGTTTCCGTCTCTACACCCCAGCCCCAGGTGGACGGCGCGTTCCCCTCCCGCTGCCCCACCTGTCACCCACCTGCTGGTCCCAGGCTGTCTCTGCTCCTGGCTCCCCTCCCAGCTGCATCCCCAGCTGCCTCTCCAGGGAGGAGTGACAGCTGGCCTGTGCCACACCCTTGAGCCCCTCCCTGGACTACCCCCTCCCTGGGGCAGGACCCCTGCGTGTGGGCACAACCAAGGGGCCTGCTGATGGGGGCTCATGTGAGCAGTGCCCCAGCTGTGGGTATGGGTGCTGCCAGCTGCCACCGCCTTTGCCCTGGCTTCCCAGATAGACCCCGACCCACACTCCGAAGCTGTATCATGAACGCTGTGGTAGGTGGCTGATGGGGAGCAGGGTTGCTGTCCCACTACCCTCTGGAAGCCTCAGCCACGAAGGGCCCCTGTGGGCACCTTTTCCCAGCACACAGTGCGCTGTCTCTCCACTCTTGGGCTCTGCAGTGACTTGAGGGGTCAAGTCTATGACCCCAGGGGAGGCTGGGCTCATGAGGGGACCAGAGACTTCAGTGCTGTGCAGGGAGTCCCAAACCACCCTAGTGGAAGGCCCAGCCCAACTCCCCAGGCCTCCTGCCAGCAACCTGTGGTGTCCAGGAGACCTGTGGTCAGGCCTGGAGGAGAAGCTCCCCCTCCCCTCGACATCCTGCATCCCTTGCTCTTCACCTGAGCCTCCTCACTCCCCAGGACCCCAGAGAGGACTGACCCTCTCCAGCCAACCTCTGGGCTCAGGACAGCTGGGTGGGGCAGCCACAGGAGCTGCCTTCAGGGGGCAGAGTCGGGACGGGGACCGAGCCGGACACCCATTCTGGAAGTGTCTGCACTTCCAGGCAGGGGGAGGACGGCGGTGGGTAGCTGGGAGTGCTGGGCCGAGGATGGGCGTTGTCAGGCCCTCAGTGGGGACTGGGAGGCAGAGGTGGGGGGGTCTGTGGAGGAAGGAGAAGGGCCAGTGTCCCGAGTCGGGGGTGGTTGGCAGTGGACGAGGCCGACAGGAACAAACCTGAGCTTGGGAAGCTCCACTCAGAACGAGGCATCCGTCAGGGTTCTGTGCATACTGGTGTCCCTGGCTGAGGGCCAGGCCCCGAAGTGGAGCCTGGGACTGTGAGGGTGCGGGGGTGTGCTGGGGTGGGAGGTGGATGGAGCCCCCCCACTGCCTGGCCCCTTGGGCTGAACCTTGGGCTTCGGAGCCAGAACAGACACAGGAAATCGCCTAATTGCATTTGCGCAGGAACACCAAATCCCTTCCAGCTGCACTGGGTTGAGCCAGGGCCACGGGTGGGGTCAGCCATCCCAGAGTCCTGACAGCTCCACAGTGCATGCCAAGGGGCCTGGGGCGCTGGCCATGGGGGGCGCCTTTCCCAGGCCAGAGGCCCCCACCCCACCCCAGGAGAGCTGCCCCCCTTTCAGTTCCCAGAACGGAGCCCAGCTGTGGAATAGTGAGGAGGTGAGGTCATGGGGAGGGGGCCCGCATGACTCATATCCTGGGGTAGGGGAAAGGCAGGAGACGGAGAAGGGGCCCAGAGGCCTCCACGTCCTCAGCTCTGCTGGGTCAGAGGCCAGGGGCCAGCGGGGCTTCTCTCCAGCGCTGGGTTTTAGGGGAGACACCAGGAGATGCTTACTCTGCACCCCCACTCTCTCCCACAGGCCCCTAGCCAGGGAGAGCTCAGTCAGAGTGATCCTCCAGGGGCCCAGCTCTGCAGAGATGATGTTCCCAGAGTACATACCTGGGCCTTGTGCCAGGGCCGACACCGCCATTGTCAGGGCAATGGCAAGGCAAGCAGTCAATGTTTGCCTCACTAAAGTGAGGCTGCAGCACCCTGAAGGGATCCCTGGAGGGGGACGTGGTCCCCTTGTTCCCAAGCCTGTCTGCACACGCACGTGGATGTCTAGGGTTCCCGTTTGTGAGCACGTTCATACTTGTGTGTGCATGGGGTGCGGGCATGTGTGCCTGTGTGGCTGGAGCATGGGCTCGTGGAGAACGTGTGTGAATTGGGTGCACACCTGCGTGTGCCCCAGGCCTAGGGAGTCCCGCGCCCAGCCGCACTCCATGTGTTGGGCATGAGCTGTGAGCAGAGCGAGGGCCTTTATGGGGCTGTTGGGGCCTGGACTCGTTGCCCTTAGGGGTGGACCTGAGGAAACGTGTGCACACGAGCTTCTGGGGTCTCTGCACCAATGTGTGCTTCCAAGCCTTGCCTCCCCTATGGCTTGGTGGAGGGGGTCTGTGGAGCTGGAGTGAGGGCCCTGGACCCATCGGAAGCCCAGGTCCAAGGAGGAGCTTGGGCTCCATCTCATGCCCCAGGCCCAGGAACACACACCTCAGCTGAGACCTTGCTCACATGGAGGGGCTGGGACATGGGAACACGGGGAGCAACATGGCCAGGCTTCTCCTCCATGGAACCCCTCCACCTCCTCAACACTCTGCCCTAGCTCTGCGCTGCCCTCCGCTTGGAGGGGCTGGGGTGTGAGTGGGGGCGTGAGTGAGCACGAGGGCCCCTGCACTCCAGGCTCTGCTTCCCCAGGTGGAACGAGGCCCAGCAGCCCCCAGCCACGCGGAGGCCGGCAGAAGCGGGAAGCTGGGCCTCATCTGCCCAGATGATGGGAGCCAGGTGTGGGGAATTAAGTGGGTTCCTCAGGGGCCTGGAGTTGAAGGCACTTCTGAGGAGCAGGACAGGCAGTTGGATGCGGGGGGCGGGGTGCACAGGCAGCTGGGTGTGAGTGGCTGGAGTCCCTTGTGGCTTCGGTGTGGGGAGTGGGCCTTGAAATCGGGCCTGTGGAAGGGCCTGGCTTTTGTCTGAGAGGCTTAGGGGAGACCTAGGAGAGATTAGATCACACGCTGGCAGGGCTGTCTGGCCAGGGGACTGGGGCCCAGTGGGGATCAGGCTGCAGGGTCAGGCAGTGGCCACTGGCCGGGAAGAACTGAGACCCCAGCAGGGAGACCCCAGCCCTGCTCCCTGTTCTGGCCTGGGCTCCCTCCCTGGGTCTGGGATAATAAGCCCTGTAGGAGCATAGAGACCCTGGACCTCCCCTCAGGCTCTAGGAGGGTGATGGGAGGCAGGGCTGTGACAGCTGAGTCAGCGGTGTCTGCAGGACCTGGACCATCTGAGAGCTGCTGGGCCGGGGCTCTGATGCCCAGGTCCAGGCCAGCCTGCGTCTACCTCTCTCCCCGAGGGGGGCGTGTGGGACCCCAAGAAGCCATGGTTTCAGGCTCTGAGAGCAGAAGCACTCCCTTACCTCAGTTTCCCCATTTTTGAAATGGCTCAATCGGCTGGGTGTGGTGGCTCATCCCTGTAATCCTAGCACTTTGGGAGGCCGAGGCGGGTGGATCACCTGAGGTCGGGAGTTTGGGATCAGCCTGACCAACATGGAGAAACCCTGTCTCTACTAAAAAATACAAAATTAGCCGGGCATGGTGGTGCATGCCTGTAATCCCAGCTACTCAGGAGGCTGAGGTAGGAGAATCGCTTGAACCCAGGAGGCGAAGGTTGCCGTGAGCCGAGATCACACTATTGCACTCCAGCCCGGACAACGAGCGAAACTCCGTCTGAAACAAAAGAAACAGCTCAGAGAGACTCCGCAGAGGGCTCTGAAATAAGGATGGGGTGGGGTTGGGTGAGCTGACCCTGTAAGGTGCCCCCAGCTATGGGGTTAGGCCCAGGCAGGAGCCCATGGGTCTGCAGGGCTTCTGTGAGCGGGGCTGGTGGTGGGAAAGGAGGTGTCCTGCCTGGACATGCTCAGGCCCTCCTTTCCTCAGCCTTGGACCTCATGCGGGGTCCCCTTTCCCCAACACGCCCTGCCTTTGGGGTGCAGGAGGGAGCACCCGCAGGTGGTGTGGAGGTGCCGCCTGGTGGTGCGCTGGGGCCAGTCTCCCTGGACTCCAGTATCTTCTTCCTGGGCCCTCCAGGGTCACCTGGGTCTAGGTCCTGGTTCTACTTAGAGAGAGAGGCAGGCTGGGAGAGGGGGACAGAGGGTCTTTTGTCCTGTCCTTGAGTTTCTTCAGGCTTGAATGGGCCTTGGAGTCCCACCTTCATCCCCACAGGGCACAGGTGTGCCCAGATCCTCACAGGGCTCCAGGACCCTCTCCTGGGCCAGAGGGCACCTCATGACCATGTGGGCAGCCTCTGTTTAAAGATGGACAAGGTGAGGCCTGAGGGCCAGCCTGGGATTGCCTTCGTGGACAGGGCTGCCTGCACCGTGTGGCCCCAGAAAGGCCTGTGTAGATGGGCAGAATGGGTGCAAAACAGCACCTGTGTCGGCTGTGGCGTGACTCCCTCTGTGTCCCCCACCAGGCCCACTGCTCCTGGAGCGTGGAGGCTGTCTGCGAGCAATGCCAGCATGAGAGAGACAGGCAGCTTCCGGCCCAGGACGAGGACGGAGGTGGCCTTGTCCCCGAGAGGTCGGAGCAGGAGATGCTGTGAGCAGCCCCCTACTGCATGCCTGGGCTCTAGCCCCTATTCGTGTACCCTGGGGCCTGGGCAGAGGGGGAGGTCAAGGGCCTGGGCTTGGGGGTTTCAGTGCAGGATGAGAGCAAGGAAGGGCCCCCAGGAGCATCCGCGGGAGTGGGTGAGTGCTCCTGGGGTGAGGGTGGCCACAGCCCTGGATGAGGGTCTGCCAATACCTGGCTGCCTCCTGGGTGCTGACCCAGGCTCTGTGCCCATGCCCTGGCCCTTGCTCGGACCGCCTCTGAACCCAGCCACGCAGCCTGGCCCGAGCCCCCCACCAGACTCCCCCACCAGTGACTCACAGAGGCACGTCCAACTTGGCGGCTAGGCTGGCTTGCTTCCTCCTTGGGCCCAGGAGGCCTCTGCGGCTGGGCTGGGCTGTTTTTCCAATAATGCTTCCCTTCCTCCTGGCCTCTTTTGTTCCATTTTCTCCAAGTCAGCAGCCTTGGGCAGAGTGTGGTTCAGCGGTCACCATAGTCAGGCCCTTGGCCACCCCCACCAAGGGCCCCAGCTATCCCAAGGCTCCCCCTGCCACATAGGAGGCCTGAGAAGTCGGGGCTTAGGAGGTCCTCATGTGGGGACCAGGGCAGCCCTTGGGGAGCCCCAGGATGATGGGAGAAGCACAGCCCTGCTCTTAGGGAGCCACAGGCTGACGGGGGAGGCCCAGCCCTGCCCTAGCGAGTCCCAGAGTGATGGAGGAGGCACAGCCCTTCCCTCAGGTAGCCCCAGACTGATGGAGGAGGCATAGCCCTGCTGAGCCTCAAGGAATCCTGGACTGATGGAGGAAGCACAGTTCTCAGGCTGCCCCAGAACCGACAGGGGAGGCACAGCCCTGCCCTCAGGGATTCTGACCACAGGAGACACAGCCCAGAGCCAACTCTGTGGCAGACAGGGTCTCCCACACTTGGAGTCCAGGGCCTGAGCGGGCGCTGTGAGGTGAGTGTGGGCCCTGGGCAGAGGAGGCAGCAGCCGCCCAGTCCTAAGCCCCCTGCTGCTACCCTCAGCCTCAGCCTGAAGCCCTCAGAGGCCCCTGAACTGGATGAGGACGAGGGCTTTGGCAACTGGTCCCAGAGGCCAGAGCAGTGGCAGCAGCACGAGGGGGCGAAGGGCACCTCGGACAGCGGAGAGCCCCCCCCGGTGCAGGACTCCCGAGGGGGAGCAAGAGGACAGGTGAGTGAGGGCCTCGAGGGCGGGCGCTGGGCAGAGCGGGGCTCCCTCTGGACCTCGAGGGCAGGCGCTGAGTGGATTGGGGCACAGCAGAGCTCCCTTCAGGCCCTCGACCAGTGCTGAGCAGCCACCCCACCTCCCCTTTCCAAGCAGCCCTTGAAATGCCCCCATGGCCAGGAAAGGGGGAGAAAGGAGGGAAGGGAGGAAGAGGGCGAGACAGCATGGTGGCCGGCGAGGGGCCGCGAGGAAACCTCATTCTGGGGCTCCCCAGGGCCCCTGGGCCTCATCCAGGCAGCTGTGAGGCCAGGCCGGGTGCTGCCACATCAGCACACAGCTGTGGCCGCTTCTGTAATGGAGGCTGAGAGCCTGCCGCCGCCCCTTCCTCCCTCGGGGCTGGCAGATCTCCATTCCCACAGAGGGGAGCAGGTATTTCCAGATGTGCACGCCGGAGAGTCGGCTGGGAGGACGCACTTTCCAGATGTGGGGATGTGTGTGCCTGTCTCAACCCCAACAGGCCTGACAGGGGCTGCTCCCAAGCCCCACCTCACTACCCCTGCTCAGGCTCCTTGCCACTCTGTCATCTGCGGCCATGATGGGGCTGACCCCACCTGCCCTGCAGGGCCCGGGCCATCTGGGACCCCAGCCCTGCTCAGGACCCCCTTGCCTTGAGTGGGACCAGAGTTCATGGCTTGGCTGACAGTTCTCCCTGGTCAGGGTTCTTCCTGGCCCCTCTGAGGCCCTAAACCAGCCTGGAGCTCTAGGGACCAGTGTTGCTGAGCGACACTCCCTTGTCCTCCTCCAACCAGGCTCCCACTCCCCAAGAGCCACTGGTCCTGGCCTGGCGCAGTGCCCACCGCCCACCTCCCCAGGCCTCAGTCTCCCCCTATGCGCTTAGGAGTCAGCGGCCCTGCTTTTCTGAGATTGGGCAGCTCCCTTCTCCCTGGCCTCAGGCCTAGGCAGGCAAGGCTGCTCCCACCAGCAGGGGGCGCTTTGACTCTTCCGTGGAGCCCAGCTCTGTGGCTGCCATCCCACCCCCTGCACCTGCGTGGCTGCACAGACCTGCTCCTGAATGGCCCCTCTGTGTGGCTGCTGCTGGCTCAGACCCCTGCCCACCTTGGGCGGGTGGGTCTGGGTCTTGGCTGGCACGCATACCCAGGGGCCTGAAATCATGGAAAATTCGAGAATTTCCCATCTTCTCCAGGTTCAGTCCTGCTCAAATGCAGAGCCTCTGGAAGCTGCCAGCTGGCTGGCCTCCCCTCCCCCACAGCCGGCAGCCCCTTGGCCCTGCTCCGCAGTGACCTGGCCCTTACCCCTGCCTAGCCCTCCAAATGACCCAGCCTCCAGTCCCCCAAACACCCAAGGGCCCCCACAGGGAGCAGAACAGGAGTGGTGGCCCCAGCAGCCCGGCCCCGCAGGGACCCCGCCAGATCAACTGAGTGGCGAGCAGCTGCCAAGCTGAGGCCCAGCCAGTAAGCTGGGGGGTTGAACCCAGCCTCAGTGCCTGGGGGGCCCTCAGTCTGTAGAGCCCTGCCTAGCGGGGACCGGGCAGTTCCCCAAGGGCCTCAGGCCCTGACACAGGGGCCCAAGCAGACTGTGCTGGCTCTGAGGCCACTGGACCTTGTTTCCCAACGGGCTTGGGTCTCAGAACCCTTGGCACTCAAGTAGCCTGACTACCTTCATTTTACAGATGGGGAAACTGAGGCTTGGAAAAAGGAAGGGGTCAACCAAGCAATCCAACGGCCCTAGAACGGCTTTGCCTCCCATTCCACCCACAGGCCCAGCCTGCATGCCTGCGAAAAGGAGGACAGTGACGAAGTCCACCTGGAGGAGTTGAGTCTGAGCAAGGAGGGGCCAGACCCAGAGGACACTGTCCAGGACAACCTGGGGGCCGCAGGGGCTGAGGAGGAACAGGAGGAGGTGATGGCTTCACCTCAGAGGGTCTGGGTGTACCCCCACCCCAGGGATGAGCCAGCCTTTGCTGTCTGCACCACTCTGTGGGCCCTGTGGGTCTAGGCCAGAGTGGGTCAGCACCCCACACCCCTAGACCTTGCAGCCCCTTCTGGGCCCACATTCTCAGAGAGGGCGAGGCTCAGTGATCCTTTTGCAAGATCCGAAGTCATTTCCCCAGACTCCTTGGTCCCTCCCCACTAGCTCCAAAACGAGCATGTCAGGGCCACAGAGAACCTGGGGCTCAGGGAGGAACAGCATTTTTTCCCACAGGTGCTGGGCAGGGCAGGAGGGGTACAAGCAGGGGTCACCTGGGATGTCTGTTTTTTTTTTTTCTAGCACCAGAAATATCAGCAGCCCAGGACACCCAGCCCCTTGGTCTTGGAGGGGACCATCGAACAGAGCTCGCTTCCCCTGAGCCCTCCCATCAAAGTAGGTCAAGCTGCAAATCCTGCCATCTTCTCCCCTCTCCTGGACTCATACCCAAAAGGCCAATCCCACATGCCAGTCACAGGAAGACCAGGCCCAGGCCTGGCTTTTGTCTGCTATCCCCCCATTGCCCGGCACTCAGCAAACCCCCGTGATATAAGGGTTGGAGGTTGGATTAGTGGATGGAGTAGCTGGGGAGATGGAGGGTGGGCTTTACCTTAGCTGCTGCAGGCCTGTGTCTCTCTCCACCCTCTGCAGCTCATCGACAGGACCGAGTTCCTAAACCGCTCCATAGAGAAGAGGTCTGTCTGTCTGTCTGTCTGCTTTCTGTGCTCAGATCTTAGGTTTCCCCAAGAGGGGGTTGAAGGGAGTCACAGGGTAAAGATCGGGAGACCGAGGGGGCTCTGGGAAAGGCTTGGGCAGGTTGGGAGAAGCCTTGTGGGAGACATGGGGCCTGACACATCTTCTACCCTCCAGTAACAGTGTGAAGAAATCCCAGCCAGACTTGCCCATCTCCAAGATTGACCACTGGCTGGAACAATACACCCAGGCCATCGAGGTATGACCTGGCTCCCCTCTGCTGTCAGGTCCCTCCTGCATCCTGGCACCATTCCTTAATCCAACCAACGCCCTTCCATCCAATCAATGCCGCCTTATTCAACCTACACCCTATCCAACCAATGCTTCTCCATCCAGTCAGTGCCCCTCTACCCAATCAATGCCCCTCCATCTAATCAATGTCCCTCCATGTAATCAATGCCCCTCCTTTCAATCAATGCTACTCCATCCAACCAATAATCTCCCATCCTATCAATGCTCCTGCATCCATTTAATGTTCCTTTATACAACCAATACTCCTGCAACCAATACTCCTCCAATTATTCAGTGTTCCTCCATTCAATCAGTGCCCCCATCGGAACAATACTCCACCATCCAATCAATGCTCTTTCATCCTATCAGTGCTCCTCTATCCAGCCAATATTCCTCCAGTCAATCAATGCCCCTTTATCCAACCAGTACTCCTTAATCCAATCAATACCCCTCCATCCGATCAAGATTCTTCCATCCATCCAATACTACTCCATCCAATCAGTGCCTCTCCATCCAATCAATGCCCCTCCATCCAATGTCCCTCCCATCCAATCAATTCTCCTCCATCCATCAATGCTTCTCCATCTGACCAATACCCTCCATCCAACCAATACTCGTCTATCCAATTAATGGCTCACCATGTAAACAATGCCAATCCCACATGCCAGCCCCTCCATTCAATCAGTACCTCTCCATCCAATCATCCAATGCTCCTCCATCCAGTCGGTGTCCCTGCATCCAACCAATATTCCTTCATCCACCAACTCCCTTCAATCCAACCAATACACCTTCATCCAGTCAATACCCCTATTCATTCAGTGCTCCTCCATTCAGTCAATTCCTCTCCAGCCAACCAAATAACTTCATCCAGTCAATGCCCCTCCATCCAATAATGCCTTGCATCCAATCAGTGGCCTTCTATCCTATCAATTTCCCTCCATCCAACCAAAATAGTTTCACCCAATCAATGCCTCTGCTTCCAATCAGTGCCCTTCTATTCAACCAATACTTCTTTATCTAATCAGGACATCTCCATCTAACCAGTATCCTTCTATCCAACCTATACTCCTCTACTAAATCAGTGCCCCTCCATCCACCCAGTACCCCTCCATCCACCCAGTACTCACTTATCCAAGAAGCACTCCTCTATCTTACCGGTATTCCTCCGTCCAATCAGTGCTCTTCTGTTCAATTAATGCCCCTCCATCCATACATTACTCCTTCGCCCAATCAGTGCCCTTCTATTCAACCAATACTTCTGATTTCAATTAATCCCCCTTCAACCAACCAATACTCCTCCATCCAACCAGTACTCCTCCATGCAGTCAATGTTCCTCTATCCAACCAACAAACTTCTATCAAACCAATATTCCTCCATCCAATTAATGCCTCTCCATCCAACAATCACTCCTCCATCCTATCAATGCTCCTGTATCCTATCAATATTCCTCCATCCAAGCAATACTTCCCCATCCAATCAATACTCCTTCATTCATTCACTGCTCCTCCATCCAGTCAGTACCTTTCCGTCCTACCAGTGCCCTTCCATCCAACCAATACTCCTTTGCCAATCAATGTCATTGCATGCAATCAGTGCCCCTTCATTGAACCAATATGGCTCTATCCAACCAATACTACTCCATTCAATCAATGCCCCTCCATCTAACAGATACTCCCTCATGTAATCAGTACTCCTCCATCCAATCAATATTCCTTCATCAACACCTTTCTATAAAACCAATACTCCTCCATCTAATCAATGCTCCTCCATCTAACCAATACTCTGCAATTTAACCACGTCCGTCCATCCATTCAATGTCCCTCCATCCATCCCATGGTCCCCCAGCCCTACCCCATGAGCAGCATGGCGGCAGACCCACATCTGTCCTGTGTGCCATCATCTCATCTCCTTGATGCTCTTCAGGACAGGGAGGTGTCTCACAATTGCATCGAATGGAGGAAGGCACATCTTTCCAGGGATCCCCACTATAGGGCTTCATTGGGAAAGCGCTCCCAGGGAAAACACAAACACAAAGCAGAGGGTTGCCCAGTGTGACCCTCTGATGTGACCATGGTGGCTGTCCACTAAGGTAACCCTGATGCTTTTCCTCCTCTCCAGACCGCTGGCCGGACCCCCAAGCTAGCCCACCAGGCCTCCATAGAGCTGCCCAGCATGGCCGTGGCCAGTACCAAGAGTCGGTGGGAGACTGGTGAGGTACAGGCTCAGTCTGCGGCCAAGACTCCATCCTGCAAGG
This sequence comes from Hylobates moloch, assembly GCF_009828535.3. Lineage (NCBI taxonomy): Eukaryota > Metazoa > Chordata > Mammalia > Primates > Hylobatidae > Hylobates > Hylobates moloch. Next base: position 51,425 of record NW_026652441.1, read on the forward strand.
TAAGGTCCCCTTCAGGGGCAAGGCTGGGCTGCAGAGCCAGCACCTGGGAGTTTAGTAGCAGGCCAGGTTTCCTTGTTAAGACAAGTGTGGGACTGTCCAGGATGAATGTGGACAGACGGAACCCTGAGGTATTGCTGTAGGGTTGGGTTCACCCTTGCTGGTGTAGAAGGCTGTGTTGTCCGAGTGGAGGTGGATGGCACCTTTATTCCTTCCCCTGCCTCTTCCACTGGGATCGCACAGAAAAAGTTTTGGTAGGCAGATCCCAGGCCCCCTGGCCAGGTAAGGCAAGGCATGAGAGAAGTGCCCAGGGCTTCTACTCCCCGAGATCCAGGGGTCTGCCCTTGTGACATACCCTTCTGCTGCCCCCAGGATATTGTGGCTGGAGACATGACCAAGAAAAGCCTCTGGGAGCAGAAGGGAGGCTCCAAGACCTCATCAACAATTAAGGTAGAGCCTAAATGTGGTTGGTGCAGGCAGGAAATACTAACTCATTTCATTGTCACACAAAAACAGAGGACATAAAACAGTTAAAATAGGCCAGGCACAGTGGCTCACACATGTAATCCCAGCACTTTGGGAGGCCGAGGCGGAGGCGGGTGGATCATGAGGTCAGGAGATCGAGACCATCCTGGCCAACATGGTGAAACCCCGTCTATACTAAAAATACAAAAAAAAAAAATTAGCCGAGTGTAGGGGCACATGCCTGTAATTCCAGCTACTCGGGAGGCTGAGGCAGGAGAATCACTTGAACCAGCAAGCTGGAGGTTGCAGTGAGCTGAGCTCGCACATTGCACTCCAGCCTGGCAACAGAGGGAGACTCAGTCTCAAAAAACAAACAAACAAATAAAAAAAAGAAAACAACTTGACACACTTAGAAAAGGAAGGTTTGTGCTATTGGTTTTCTTTTATTTTAGAAAAATAAAGCATTGTTTAAATATTTCTTACAAGTACAAATATAATTTAAATTTAATAAACGTTCAAAGGTATCTGTAAATTAAATTTCATTCAGTAGACACATATTATGTCTAATAGAGAACTTGCTAAGTAAGATATAAAGGATAATTACATGAAAAATCACAAAATTGTCAGTAAGAGTCTTAAAAGTCAATGATAGGACAGTAGTTAAAAGATATCAAATAGTTATTTATTCTTAAACATTAAACAGGATATTAATAGTTGTAATAACCTTGAAGTTTGACAACACTGTAAAAACATTACAGACCACTTTTATTTATGAAAATACATGCAAATAGCAAACAACAATTGGGCTTAAGGCTGCTACTTACTTATCCAGTAAGTGACAAAGCTGGAATTCAAACCAAGTTTGAGCTATACCAGTACTACCCTTGAAAAGACTTCCTTACACTCAGCTTTCCTTTATTTCTTAAACTCATTTTTTTTTTAATTGAGACAGAATCTTGCTGTATTGCCCAGGCGGGAGTGCAGTGACATGATCTTGGCTCGCTGCAACCTCTGCCTCCCAGATTCAAGCAATTCTCATGCCTCAGCCTCCCAAGTAGCTGTGATTACCGGTGTGCGTCACCACACCTGGCTAATTTTTGTGCTTTTAGCAGAGGCGGTGTTTTGCCGTGTCAGCCAGGCTGATCTTGAACTCCTGACCTCAGGTTATCTGTCTGCCTCGGCCTCCCAAAATGCTGATATAACTAGTGTGAGCCACCACCCCTGCCCAACTTTTGATTATACTAAATATGTTCCTTCTGCATGATAACAGTGTCTTTCCTTTCATAAAATTAATCTCTTAAAATAATTTAAAATTCAAAGTACACTTTTTAGATTCTTTAAAATACTCATTGCCATGTTCATGGCCTTTAGATATGTGATCATAGCCTATTTGCTTTTCATTGACTTAGTTTCATATTTCTTTGCCTTTTTCCCCCTACTTTTCCTTATAGAACTATTTACTAGTAATGAAATCATTTTAAAGAATACACTTTTTCTTCCTCCTGCTAACTGTTAAGAGAATGTTTTATAGTCACTCTGGTCATAGCCTGTAAGTTTCTTTTCTAAACTATCTTTTCAGGATACATATTTATTAACTTGCTTTCAAATGAATATGGTCATGTCTATGCAGTAAGTTTCTTTTCTTTCTTCTTTTCTTCTTCTCTTTTTCCTTTTCTTTCTTTTTTAAGGCAAGATTTCACTCTGTAGCCCAGGTTGAAGTGCAGTTGTGGAAACATGACTCATTGTAGCCTCAACTTCTCTGGCTCAAGTGATCCACCCACTTCAGCCTCCCAACCAAGTAGCTGGGACTACAGGTGTGCACCACCATGCTCCGCTAAGTTATTTAGTTTTTTGTAGACATGGATTCTCAGTGTGTTGCCCAGGCTAGTCTTGAACTCCTGGGCTCAAGCCATCTTCCTGCCTTGACCTCCCAAAGTGATAAGATTACAGGCTTTGAGCCATTATGCCCGACCTCTTTTTCTTTTTCTTTTTCTTTCTTTCTTTTTTTTTTTTTTTTGAGACAGTCTCGCTCTTGTTGTCCAGGCTGGAGTGCAGTGGCATGATCTTGGCTCACCACAACCTCCACTTCCTGGGTTCATGCAATTCTCCTGCCTCAGCCTCCCGAGTAGCTGGGATTACAGGCATGCACCACCACGCCCGGCTAATTTTGTATTTTTTAGTAGAGACAGGGTTTTTCCATGTTGGTCAGGCTGGTCTGGAACTCCCGACCTCAGGTGATCTGCCTGCCTTGGCCTCCCAAAGTGCTGGGATTACAGGCATGAGCCACAGTTCCCGGCCCTCTTTATCTTTTTAACTGAGCTTATTTATCTCTTCCCCAGCTTGGGTCTGGGTCCTACAGTCTTGGTCAGAGTATTTTACTATATTGACCTGGACAGTTCTGCCATCATGAACCATATTCCAAACCTAAATATGTAAGAACATAGAAAGATTATTTTAGAAGGAGAATTTTAACACACACACACTTTATTCTGAAAATTTAGCAACAAAATGAAAGGTGAGTTGTGATAGTTGATGTATCAACAAATAGAAAGAAGAAAGCCTGTAATCTGTTTCAGAATGCTATTTCTGGGGCTGGTAACATCAAAAATAATCAAATTAAATGTTAACTTGCTAACTCATAAGATTTTCTCTAATTTAGAAGTTGGCCTGCCTGCCCGCCCGCCCGCCTGCCTGCCTCTGTCTTGTCCTGTCCTGTCCCCGTCCCCCTCCCCTCCCCTCCCCTCCCGTCCTGTCCTGTCCTGTCCTGTCCTGTCCTACCTCTGTGGCCCAGGCTGGAGTGTAGTCGGCTGGCTGCAGACTCCCTGCTTCCGGCTCCCGTGATTCTCTTCCCCGGCCTGCGGGCTGTCTGGGATTGCCAGCGCACGCCACCACCCCTCCCTGGCTTTTCTCCTTTGGCTGGAGGCGCGGTTTCGCCATGTGGGCCAGGCTGCTCTCCAGCTCCTGACCTTGAGTGGTCTGCGCGCCTTGGCCTCCCGACGTGCTGGGACTGCAGACGGAGTCTCGCTCACCTGGTGCTCAGTGTTGCCCGGGCTGGAGGCCGCCACCCCGTCTGGGAGGTGGGGAGCCTCTCTGCCTGGCCGCCCATCCTCTGGGATGTGAGGAGCGCCTCTGCCCGGCCGCCCCGTCTGGGATGTGAGGAGCTCCTCTGCCTGGCCGCTCATCGTCTGGGATGTGAGGGGCTCCTCTGCCCTGCCGCCACCCCGTCTAGGAATGAGGAGCACCTCTGCCCGGCCGCCCCGTCTGGGAGGAAGTGAGGAGGGCCTCTGCCCGGCCGCCCCGTCTGGGAGGAAGTGAGGAGTGCCTCTGCCCGGCCGCCCCGTCTGGGAAGAAGTGAGGAGTGCCTCTGCCCGGCCACCCCATCTGGGAGGAAGTGAGGAGCGCCTCTGCCCGGCCGCCCCGTCTGGGAGGAAGTGAGGAGTGCCTCTGCCCGGCCACCCCGTCTGGGAAGAAGTGAGGAGCGTCTCTGCCTGGCCGCCCCATCTGGGATGGGAGGAGCGCCTCTGACTAGCCACCCTGTCTGGGATGTGAGGAGCGCCTCTGCCCCGCTGTCCCATCTGGGAAGTGAGGAGCGCCTCTGCCCGGCTGCCCCGTCTGGGAAGTGAGGAGCACCTCTGCCCAGCCACCCATCGTCTGGGATGTGAGGAGCGCCTCTGCCTGGCCGCCCCGTCTGGGAAGAAGTGAGGAGCGCCTCTGCCCGGCTGCCCCATCTGGGAAGTGAGGAGCGCCTCTGCCCGGCCGCCCCGTCTGGGAAATGAGGAGCGCCTCTGCCCGGCCGCCCCGTCTGGGAAGTGAGGAGCACCTCTGCCCGGCTGCCCCGTCTGGGAAGTGAGGAGCGCCTCTGCCCAGCCGCCCTGTCTGGGAAGTGAGGAGCGCCTCTGCCCGGCCTCCCATCGTCTGGGATGTGAGGAGCGCCTCTGCCCGGCTGCCCCGTCTGGGAAGTGAGGAGCGCCTCTCCTTGGCCGCCCCATCTGGGAAGTGAGGAGCGCCTCTACCCGGCCGCCCATCGTCTGGGATGTGAGGAGCGCCTCTGCCAGGCCACCCATCGTCTGGGATGTGAGGAGCGCCTCTTCCCAGCCGACCCGTCTGGGAAGTGAGGAGCGCCTCTGCCCGGCCGTGCATCGTCTGGGATGTGAGGAGCGCCTCTGCCTGGCTGCCCCATCTGGGAGGTCTACCACAGAGGCCAGAAGCAATGTGGGGGCTGGACGTGGTGGCTCACGCCTGTAGTTCCAGTACTCTGGGAGGCTGAGGCGGGTTGATCACTTGAGGCTGGGAGTTCGGGACCAGCCTGGCCAACATGGCAAAATATATGAAGAATACAACAGACAGACAAACCAACCAACCCAGTGACAACAAGGCAGGTCTACCCTGGAGTCATACTCTAATTTTTTCTATTTTCCTCTCTTTCTGATCCTTTGTCCCACTTTCTTTTTCTTCCTCTTCCTTCTCCTTCTTCTTTGTCAAATAGAGGATTGAGTTATTATCATTGAGCCATACAAAGTCCCTCTCTGATTTATTTTCTTTGATTCCCACCCCCTATTTCTATTCCCCGTCTTCCCATGTGCAACCTTCCTAGTGTGTTTGATATGCATCTTTTTGTTTGTATGTATTTTTGGAAAATGTTTGTTGTTTTGTGTGGAAAAAGATTAATTTAAAAAAAGAAAAAAAAAGTTGGAGAACATATATACTCCTATTACCACTTTCGATCTTTCTCAATTACAGTTTTTATAGTTTTCTATTGGCTTCATCATCGTATTGAAAGATTATTAATCACTTACATATATGTAGTTTTCTGTTAAGTCTTGTTCAATATATTACAAAATTTTGATCTGTGTATGTAATATCAATTAATAAGATGGTGTTAGTTAAGTCAGATTATGTGTTCATTCACTTAGTCATTGTTAATACTTCACAGAATATAAATTGTGTTCCATGAGCATGAATTTCTCTCTTAATTCCACATAATTTTCTTAAAATTATGCACCATTTATCATTAAGAGTGAAAGATTGTGTCATTTATTGTAGTGGTAGAAGAAAATAAAACCAAAACAGAATCCAATCCAAAAGCTTAGGTTTTTGTTGTTACTACAGTAATTACATCTTCATATACTAAGGACAGCACACTATTACTGTCCGAGAATGGTGCCTCGAACAACTGGCTGCTTACACTCTTTTCAGAGATGAAATACGAACATAAGCAAGCAGGAAGATTTTTGTCTAAATATGAAGCAAGAAAGGCTTAAATGTCTTTATTCAGGGGATTAGGCATTGTAAGTTTTTTTTTTTTAAACAATTTTCACAGTAATATTTATTTATTTATTTATTTATTTATTTATTTATTTATTTATTTTTTATTATACTTTAGGTTTTAGGGTACATGTGCACAATGTGCAGATTTGTTACATATGTATCCATGTGCCATGTTCATTTCCTGCACCCATTAACTCGTCATTTAGCATTAGGTATATCTCCTAATGCTGTCCCTCCCCCCT
>NW_026652442.1:0-18979 GCF_009828535.3 Hylobates moloch
GGCTTCCCTAGGATTCCTGAGTGGCCTCCTTTGAGGGAGGGGAAGAGTTGTCCCTGCTTACCTCCCCCTTGCCACCCTCTCTCTCCTTCAAGAGGGCTTGCTTTCTGCCCTGTCCTAGGCAGCCAGGGAAGAGGAGACATCCCTCTCCTGGGACATCAAATTCTCCAACTACACCCTCAGCTTCAGATGGCAAGGTCACAATTTGGAATTCATGTCTCCTTCCTTGCCGCCCATGCCCACAACAGGGCTGGGCACACAGAGGATGCTCAGAAGAATGAGCACGTGCCTGCCTTTGGCTTGTATTCTTGCCGAGTCGAACAGAGTGGTCAACCCTGAAGGCCACCTGGCTGAAACTGAACCTGATGGCCTGGGTGGGTTTTATGGGCAGGAGACCTGGAACTGTCCTGGACACAGCCATTTCCTGGCAGCGTGACCTTCGGCCAGTTACTAAACCTCTCTGAACATCTGTTTGTACTCAGGGCAAATGGAGGTGCCTATGTCTGCCTTCCAACTTGTTAGAAGCTTAACCCTGGGTGCAAGCCTTTGAGTAAGAGGCCACAGTACTGTTAGCCCCTTTGGGACTGTGTCTTACCATATTTTGTGTCCTCCGTGTCCAACACAGTGACCAGTACATACCAAGTACTCAATATGTGCAATTAGAGTGCATGGTGAATTACAAGACTGCGCTATACATGGCAGGAGCTCCTCTCTTCTAGGGGTCTCTGGGCTTGCCCAGTAGCCTGCCCTAAGCCATGAGCTGATGCCCAACAGACAGGTGTCCCCACATGCTCCCCAATGACCCCATGCCACTGCCACCCTCACATCGTTTCCCCCTCTGTTCTGTCCCACCTCTCCTTTCTTCTGAGATCTCTTCTCAGCAATGATCTCCTGCTCATCCACCTAAACTTGGGGATATTTCCATCTATGACCCTACACCCCCTCTATCCACACCATCTCTCTCCCCTTCTGCCTGTTGCCTACACTCTCGATCTGCATCCTCACCTTCACTTCTGACCCCCTGCCTTCAGCAACACCCTTGACCAGCTGGCCTTCTAGTGGCCACATTGCGTAAGTGTACTGTGGCCTTTAACTTGACCTTTCTGTAGCCCCCTTCTTCTGGACACTTCTTGCCCTTTGGGCCAGCACTCTTGTGCTTCTCCTCCTTGATCTGTACCTGCTGCTTCCTCTCAGGCTTCTCTTTTCCTCCCTTTGTCTGGCACCTACCTTCAGGCAGGCCCGGTGTTTCCTCCATCCTACTCTTCCTTAAGTCATCCCCCCTCAGTAAATAGCACCACTGTCTGCCCATGAGTGCAAACTGGGAAGCTAGAACTCGGTCTGATTTCCCTTAGATGCCCCTCGACCACCAGATCCTGCCTACTCTACTTCTCAAACCTCCTGTCATTGCCACATGCCCATGGTACCACCAAGGACCTTAGCCATTCTTGCAGCCCTGGCCACGGGGATTTTTTCTCTCAATCCCACTCCCTTCTCTGCTAAAAGCCTTACAATGGCCGCAGGATGGCATGCACATTCCTGGCAAGTACCCATGAGACCATGCCCAGGTGGGCACTAGCCACTCGCAACTCCATACTCCGCTCTTGAACCTGACCCACGTGTTCTCTCCTGCTGGCCTCCCATCTAAGAGGGTGAGACCCCCAGGACCATGGCTGTGTCTTAGTCCTCTCTAGATGCAAAGGCTCACCTGGGTCTTGGCAGGTGTTCAATTAGTTCATGCCTAATGATCAGGTGAATGGACCTGCAAGATCATGGTGGGGAAAGGGGATAGAGAGTGCCAGCTTTTCCTGAACACTCTGAGGAGATAACAGGCAGGCTCACCTTTCAGGGTATTCCTTCCCAAAATGCTGCTGGAAAATATAAGATCAGGGGCAGAGGTCCAACTAACTCCCGACTCTGCACTTTGTTGGGGATGGAGTGTCAGGGAGGCCCACAGCTGACTCCTGAATAAAACACAGTCACAGGGACTGTGGTATTATTGCATCCATCACATAGTGGGGGAAACAGGACCAGAGATGCTGAATGACTTGTGGAGGTCATACAGTAAATTAGGGACACAATTGGGGCCAGGGAGCAGCCTCTTTGGCCAATGTCCTACTTCCTTCCTGCGAAAGTCCCTGGCCCCATCACCTGCACCCCTTCCACACAGGCCACTGCAACCATGAACCTGCTGGGGGCCAGAGGAAGGATGAGCAGAGGCACTATCCAACAGGGACCCTGGTACAGGGGTGATGTCTTCTCAGAAGTTGCTGGGACCTGGGATGCCGCGTTCCTCTTAGGGCCTGGGCCCTGGGATGTTGGCCCTTGGGCAGACCTGCAGAGCCCTGGCTCATAGGTAAGGAGCTGCCACTCCTCCACCCTCCTCAACACACACCCTGTGCACTCTGTCTGAGCCAGACCCTGGGCCAGAAGTGAGGCTCAAAGGGCATGACCGTTTCCCCACCTCCAGGGGCACCTTTCAGAGGGGCAGACACTCCCACCATCACCAGGACAGAGAATGTGGAGAGGCCTGGACGTCTGCCACCACGAGCCTGTGCAGGAAACAGAGGGGTGCCAGGACAAGAGCACTGTCATCAAGCCACCCATCCCAGAGATGCTGCCACTCCACTATGAGAAATGACGTGCAGATGAAACGAAACAGAGCCTAGACTACCAGGCAAAAGCCAGCCGCAGCCGCCTGCTTTTCATCCTGTAGGAATCATGCAGCCCCCTGATAGGAGTAGGAGAACAAGAGTTTCCTTTTCGGGGGATATGGTGAAAATGCTTTGTGATGTGTGGATTTACTACATAGAGTTAAACCTTTGTTTTGATTCAGAAAGTTGGATACACTCTTTTGAAATGTCCCCTCATTTGGAATGTCCCCTCATGGATTTGTATAATCTTTTGAAATGTCCCCTCATAATTTTGTACTCTCTATGAGGGAATATCTCAAAATTTTTTGAGGCATATAGTGAAAAACTGAATATCCTGGGATAAAAACTACAAAGAAGCGATGTATGAAAATGCTTTCTGATGTCTGATTTCATCTCACAGTGTTAAAACTTTCCTGAGATTCAGCAGGTCAGAAACACTTTCTTTCTAGGATGTACAAGGGGACATTTTTGAGCAAATTGAGGCCTATAGTAAAAAACTGATTATCTTGTGATAAAAACTAGAAATAAGCCTTCAGTGAAATGATTTGCGATTTCTGGATTCATCTTATGAAGGTAAATCTTTGTTTCAATTCAGTAGTTTTTAAGACTTTTTTTGTAGAATCTGTGAAGGGACATTTGGGAGCCCTTTGATACCCATTGAGAAAAACAGAATATCCCCTGATAAAAACTTCATGCAAGCTATCTGTCAAAAGGCTTTAGAATGTGTGTATTTATCTCACAGAGTTAACCTTTGTTTTGATTCAGCAGGTTGGAAGCATGTTTTTTGCAGAATCTAAGAAGAGGCATTTCAAACACATTGAGGCCTATAGTGAAAACCCGAATATCCCACAATAAAAACTACAAACAAGCTATCTGTGAAAATGCTTTCTGACATGTGAAATTATGTCACACATTAAAATATTTGTTTTAATTCAGTAGTTTGGAAATACTCTTTTTGTTGGATCTACGAGGGGACATTTCAGAGCCCATGGAGTCCTATAGTGAAATAATGAATATCCCACGGTAAAAACTAGAAACAAGCTATCTCTGAAAACACTTTAGGTTTTGTGGGCTCATCTCAAAGAGTTAAACCTTTGTTTTGATTCAGCAGGTTGGAAACACTCCTTTTGTAGAATCTACGAATAAACTTTGTGGAATCCATTGAGGCATATAGTGAAAAACAAAATATTCTGCCATAAAAACTAAAAGCTTGCTATCTGTGAATATGCTTTGTGATGTTTGAATTCATCTTACAAAGGTAAAACTTTCTTTTGATTGAATAAGTTAAAAACACTCTTTTTGTAGAATCTGCAAAGGAAAGTTTCAGAACCCATTGATGCCTATACTAAAAAACCAAATATTTCACGATATAAACTAGAAACAAGCAATCAGTGGAAACACTTTGCTGTGTGTGAATTCATCTCACAGAGGTAAACTTTTTTTTTTTTTTTAGTAGGTTGGCAAAACTCTTTCTGTAGAATCTGCGAAGGAATATTTTAAAGCCAATTGAGGCGTATAGTGAAAAACTGTATATCCTGTGATAGAAACTAGAAACAAGCTATCAGTTAAAATGTTTTGCAATGTGTGGATCCATCTCACAGAGTTAAACATTTATTTTGTTTCAACAGGTTGCAAACACTTTAATTGTAGAAATATGAAGAGCCTTTTCATAGCTCATTAAGGCCTATAGTGAAAAATTGATTATCCCACGATAAAAACTAGAAACCCTATTTGTAAAAATGCTTTGCAATGTGTGGATTCATCTCACAGAGTTAAACCTGTTTTCATTCAGCAGGTTGGAAACACATTTTTCGTAGAATTTCAGAAAAGTTATTTGGAAGCCCATTGAGGCCTATAGTGAAAAACTGAATATTTGCAATAAAAAACTAGAAGGAAGCTTTTTGTGAAAATGCTTTGTGATCTGTGGTTTCATCTCACAGTGTTAAACCTTTCTTCTGATTCAGCAGATTGTTAACACTGTTTTTTTTTTTTTTGTAGAATCTAGGAAAACACGTTTCGGAGCCTATTGAAGCCTATAGTGAGAAACAGAATATCTCATGATAAAAACTAGAAGAAAGTGATCTGTGAGAACACTTTGTAATATTTAGATTTATCTGACAGTTAAACCTTTGCTGTGATTCTGCAAGTTGGATGCACTCTTTTTGTACAGTCTACGATGGTACATAGACCCACTGAGATACATAGTGAAAAAATGAAAGCTCATCAATAAAAACTAAAAAGAAACTATGTCTGAAAATGGTTTGCAAAGTGTGATTTCATCTCACAGAGCGAAATCTCTCTTTTATTCAGCAGATTGTGAGCACTTGTTTTATAGAATATACAAAGGGACATTTCACACCCATTGATGTCTATAGTAATAAACCAAATATTTTGTGATAGAAACAATAAAAAATCTATCTCTGAACATGCTTTGCCATGTGTGGATTCATCTCACAGAGTTAAGCCTTTATTATTATTCAGCAGGTTGGAAACAATTTTTTTGGAGAATCTAAGAAGGGACATTTTGGAAGTCATTGAGACCTATAGTGAAAAACCGAATATCCTGTGGTAAAAACTAGAAACAAGCCATCTGTGAAAATGTTTTACATTGTGTGGATTCATCTCCCAGAGTTAAACCTTTTTTCTGATTCAGCAGATTGAGAACTTTCCTTTTGTAGAGTCAACAAAGAAACATTTCGGAGTCCATTGAGAAACTGAATATCACACAATAAAAACTAAAAGCAAGCTATCTGTGAAAATACTTTGTGACATGTGAATTCATCTCAATGAGTTAAACCTTTATTTTGATTCAGCAATTTGGAAGTGATCTTTTTGTAGAATCTACAAATGGGCATTTCTGAGCCCTTTGAGGCCTATAATAAAAATCCTAATATCCTGTAATAAAAACGGGAAACCAGCTATCTGTGAAAATGCTTGGCAATGTCTGGGTTCATTTTATGAAGTTAAACATTTGTTATGATTCAACAGGTTGGAAACACATTTTCTGCAGAATCTAAGAAGAGGCATTTCGAACCCCTGAGGCTTATAGTGAGAAACCGACTATCTCACGATCAAAACTACAAAAAAACTCTCTGTGAAAATGCTCTGTGATGTGTGTATTCATGTCACAGAATTAAACTTTGTTTTAATTCAACAATTTGAAAAGACTCTTTGTGTAGTGTCTACAAAGGAACATTTCAGAGCCCATTGAGGCCTATAGGGAAAAACAGAATACCCCATGACAAAAACTAGAAGCAAGCTATGTGTGAAAATGCTTTGAAATGTGTGGATTCATCTCACAGAGTTAAACATTTCTACTGATTCAGCAGGTTTAAAACACTTCTTTTGTAGAATCTATGAAAAAACATTTCAGAGCCAATTGAGGTCTATAGTGAAAATCCAAATATCCCATGATAGAAACTAAAAGCAAGTTATCTGTGAAAATGCTTTGCGATGTGTGGATTTATCTCACAGAATTAAACCTTGTTTTGATTCAGCTCTTTGGATACACTCTTTTTGTACAATCTTTTTTTTTTTTTTTTTTTTTTTGAGAAGGAGTCTTGCTCTGTCGCCCAGGCTGGAGTGCAGTGGCGCGATCTCGGCTCGCTGCAAGCTCCGCCTCCCGGGTTCACACCATTCTCTTGCCTCAGCCTCTCTGAGTAGCTGGGACTACAGGCGCCCGCCACCACGCCCGGCTAATTTTTTTTTATAGTTTTAGTAGAAACGGGGTTTCACCGTGGTCTCGATCTCCTGACCTCGTGATCCGCCCGCCTCGGCCTCCCAAAGAGCGGGGATTACAAGCGTGAGCCACCACACCCGGCCTGACTTGTGTTTTATTAACATCAATTGGCATATGAAAAGTCCCTCTGAGCTTAATTGTCTAAAGAAATGTAAGAAAAAGGGCCTGTGGGACGGACTACGAGGCAGAGGGGCTGGTGTGAGCACATGCTGGGCAGGAGGAAAGAGGTAATGACCAGGACCAGGGAAATCCCCAAACCCAGCAAGTCAGGGAGCCAAATGAAAGCCTTTCATCCTGTATTGGCCACCTAACCCCATCGACACTCTAAGTGAACATTCTCTTTTAGAGATACTCATTGTTCTGTTTTTTTCTGTAATCTTGTAAAGGAATCTGATTTCTCCCATTAGTCTTTCACAGGACTAAAATTTCACATTAGAATGCTATTCTTTAGAAGGCACCTTCTTAGACTAGGCTTCAAGGAGATTGAGGAAGTTACTCTCAGTCACTTATACCCCACAGGGACATTAATTCACCAGAGCTTTGGTGGGGGAGTAGAGGAGCTCATTACAAGCAGGTCTGGATGCTGCACAGAGTGTAAAGGGGGCAGAAGGACCCAGGACACCTCAGCCTGGAGATAGCTCCAGTGCTGGGAGGTACTGTTATTATCCCCATTTAACAGAGGAGGAAACTGAGACACAGGCAGGTAATGTGATCAAGACCACGCTGCCCTGCAGCCTGCCTTGCCATCAGAGCTCTCACCCATAACCTCGTACTGCCATTAAGCAGGATTGCCCTGTGGCCAGGGGCACAGCCTCTGGGTTCACATTCCAGCTGCTCTACCATTTCCAGCTGTGTTACCTTGGGCAAGTTACTTGTCTGTGCCCAGCATCCTCTGCATAGTGGGTATAGCAATACCTGCCTCATGGAGTCCCTTAAGTGAGTTAATAGCTGTAACATGCTTAGAATGATGTCATGCGCATTGTCACCATCCAGTACATATGGACTATCATGCCTGAATCCCAGATGGAGACATATCCTTGAAGGGTCTGAAATCTAGGATCCTGAAATGCCTGGCAGTGGGATCCTGAAATCCTCTGGCAGCATTCTAACATATTTTGGCTGCAGAATTGTACCCTGCCTCCCGGGGCTAGAAGGTACGGGATCAGCTGCTTACTCAGTTCAGCCCCAAAGTAGGCAAAGAAAGTTTTGTCATAGGCTTGCCTGGGGCCCAGCCCCTGTAACCTCCTCTTGTCCCTCCCTTGCATGCTCCCTCACCCATATTCACACATGCACTCCAGGCCTTCTGGGCCCCAAGGGAAGGGGAGAGGGTGGGGAATGGGTTCACTGGTCCACCAAAGCATGCTGCCTCCAGCCCTGCTGAACTAGTGGGTCCAGGGAATGGGCCTGGAGCTGAAGGGGTCTTGCCCTCCCTTTAACTTTAAGCCTTGATTTGCAGTGATCCAAGAGCTTCATCTCTTCTGTGAGCCTGTCTGGATGTTTATGCTGGATGGCACGGGCCCCTTCTGGCAGGGGTGCACAAGCCAGGGCCTGGCTGGCAGCCATGGCAGGTGAGGAGACCTTGGCAGATGAGGAGACCTTGGCAGATGAGAAGACCTTCTGCTTCAGCTTCAATGTATGGGTCTTCTCCTGGCTCTCAGTACATTCCACCTGAGCCATGATGGGCCCCAGTTCAATGACACCTTCTGCAGCAGCATCATGGTGTCCAGGGGTATAATCTGGAGCATGTGCCAGTGCTACCCCAAGGTATATGGGTGTGGGGCTGAGTGGAACCAGAAGGGCTGGATCTTGTACCTCTCTTCCATGTATCAGCCCCATCCTTCAATCATCTTCTTGTCCTTTTCATTTTGACTCCCTGTTTTATTCTGTCTTCTGAGCACCCATCCATTTATCCATTCATCCATCTATTCATCCATCCATTCATTCCAGCATCAACCTATCAATCCATGCATCCATCCATTTATTTGTCCAACCACCCATCCATCTATCTGTCCATCATTTAGCATAAGGATTGATCAGAAGCCTCCTGGTTCTGGAGCCATAGACCAGACACCATGGGGAGACATGATGAAAAACAACATATGATTTGTGTGCTTGAAACAAAAGCTAATGAGTGCTTACCACCTGCCTGGCAGTCCTGCATTCAGGGTGCAGTTCTCCCCTCATCCTGAGCTTTTTGGTATCTTCTGTAGTTTCGTTTTGTAGTAGAGAAGGCTGAGCCTCATAAAGTGGGGTCACACAGCTGCGTAGTGGAGTTTGGATTGGAGCTCTGGTGTGTGTGACTTAGGCATCACCCTCTGCCTTAAGTCTTCCACTCCAGGGTCCCAGAGCTGCTGGGCATTCGGGGGGTTGGTCAGCTCTAACCTTGGTGGCATGCATTGAGCGACTCTCCATATTTTGGAGTCTTAATGTATTCCTAGCCTTAGTGATGACAAGAACCCTGCTTTGGGAGACCTGGGTTCTAGTTCCAGTTCTGTCCCAAACTTTCTGTGTGATCTTTGTCTTTCTGAGTCCAGTGTTTGCATCTGCATAATAGGACACAAGCACCAATTTTCACAGCCTCATAGGGGTATTGCAGAGGTCAGACAGGAGAAGAGGCATATGAATATTTGTAGACTGTGGAGTGTTTTGTTTAGGTGAAGGGCTGTCAGGTCCTGACAACTCTCTGGAATGAAGATGTCAGAAGTTGTAAACCTTCAATGCCCAGAGAGGTGGAGTGACTCTTCCAAGATCACATAGCTGGTCAGAGACAGACCTAGGGAAAAAAATGAGAGAAACATGGATTCTAACTTGGGCTCTGTCTCCAGCTGCCTGGGAGACTGCTCAAGCCCCTTCCCTCTCTGGGCCTCAGTTTCCTTGTTTGTACAATATGTGAGACAGGATGAGGGGGTGGATGGGGAGGATATCTGGGGGCCCTACTAGAACTCACCTCTAGGGCCCAGGCTTGGGAATCCCCAGAACCCCCATATTGTCCTTTACAACTGGGTGGCTGTGCTCAAGGGCTCAGGGAGGGGGGAGTCTTGCAGCCCTGGGCTCCCTAGCCCTTCCCCTTCTATGGGCCCACCCTGGGCTGTCAGCGTGTTAGGTGCTGGAATGGTCTGAGCTGGTTTTTAGTCCTTTCCAAGGCAGTTTAGGGTAACCTCACCTCTGTCCATGCCATGTCCTGAGCAGAGGTCCCAGGGAGAACTCCTGGGGGCCAGAGCCACCCATGTCACCACTAGCCATGGTAGTCCTCTTCCCTGTGAGGAGGCTGCACCCTGGGAGATGGCATCGGGTGGAACGGAGCATCTGTCCTGACCTCCCCGTTAAGCAGAGGTGGCTCTGGGACTGTGGGCAGAGATACTGGAGTAGCAGTGGGAAACAAAGTGGGGGAGGAAATATTGCGGGGTACTAATGAGTCACAGTTGATAGAGTCATCATATGCTTTGGAGACAGTGTGGTGGGGTGCAGATGGCATATGTTTTGGTGACCTACAGGCTTACATTCAAATAGCTGTTACCTCATGTTCCATGTCTGTGACCTTGGCACGGGGAGCTCCTCAACCCTGAACCTTGTACAGCTGAGTGGGAGAAACCAGAGGGGTCTTGTGTTGTCAGGGACCTGGCATCATGCCTGGCACAGAGCACTTGCAAAATCTTCATTCTCAAGATTGGCATTTGTAGCTCTGGGGGATACACAAAGAGGTCTCTGTATGTATGGGCAGGTACATGTGGATAGGTGTGGGTCTGTTTGTGTGTGTGAGAGTGCATGTTTTGGGGACACAGGCTATCAAAACCAGCACAAGGTGACTCCAATAAGGGAAGGGAGGAAAGCGCATGGCAAACCAGGAAGACACTCTAGAGATGAGGCTTCCTGCACCCCACATGGTCTCTTGGTGCCTGTGCCATTGTAGCCTTCAGTGCTTATGCTTGTCCTACCCTCGGGGTTCTCCCCTGGATCTCAGTGCCTGGCCTGTGGAAAGCTTCAGTAAATGGGGAAACATAAATATAAGGGAATATAACTAGCGAATTAGAGTAATTAAGTGAGGAGTAGCCATTTCCAACATGCATTAAGCTGTCCCTGATTTTTAGGGGCTGGAGGTCTAGTGAGAGAGACAATTTGCGGCATGATGGGGAGGAAGTAGGATTCACAGAGAAGGTGAGCTGGGCTTTGTCGGTTAAGTAGAAATTCACCAGGCAGAGAAGATGTGGGAAGACGCTCCAGGCAGAAGAACAACAGGATCAAAGCCATGTGGTGAAAGAACAAGGCAAGTGGGTCAGCAATGCTACTAGATGGGGAGGGGAACGGTCAGGTCTGCAGTTTGAGAAAATTATCAGGCTGATATCTGGAAAGAGGAAGGTCTGGGGCAGCGAGACCAATGGGAGGCTTCCCTGCTCAGGCAAGAGACAGTGGTCATCTGGATTAGGGAGAATTTGAACCCAAGGCTGTAAGAACTGAGAAGACAGTTCCAGTTTACCATATGAGGAGTACCTGCTGTGGCTGGCAGGGCACCAGCACTTCTACCCAGATTATCTCATTAAAATTCTAAGGTAGACCTGGTCAGCTCTGGAAACCACGTGGGCCTCAGGCATGAGAGAGGAGGAGGAATTGGGGCAAATCTAGTGGGTGGGTGAAGTTGGAGATGCTGAGCCTATTAGCAAAGACGGGACAGGAAAGTGGGGGGCAGGGAAAGGAGTGGCAGGGAGAGTGAGGCCTTTCCCCGCCTGGCTGCAGCCTTTACCCATGAACCTCCCATTCCTCGTTCCTGCCAGATCTGCTGGACCCAGGACCAGGACCCTTGTTGGTGTTGAAGGTTCTGTCTCCTCTGTGGGCCTCCCTCCCTCTGCTTCTTCCTTCTGAGGACTGCTCAATGTTCTGCCTAAACACAAATCTGACTGCATACTCTCCTGCTGATAAATCTTCAAGGATGCCTCTGATTCTGGGCAAAGCCTGAGCTTCTTAGTTTTATGTTCTGGGGGTCTCTATTGTTTGATATCCCTTCCCCAGCTTCAACTCTGCCTGTTCCTCCCATCAAAGTACCTGTATTTTAATATGCTACCTCCTCTCCTTTTCCTCCAAGATTTTCATAATTGTGGTTGTGATTATGATGCTGATGATGGTGAGGATGGTGATGGTGAAGATGGTGATAATGATAGTGATAGTTATGTTGAGGATGATGGTGAGGATAGTGATGGTGATAATTTTGGTGATGCTGAGGAACGTGATGGTGAAGGCGGTGATAATGATAGTGATAGTTATGCTGAAGATGATGATGATGATGATGGTGAGAATGGTGAGGGTGAGCATGGTGATGGTGATGATCAGGATGGTGATTGTAAGGTGATGAGGATGGTGATGGTGAAGGTGATAATGATAGTGATAGTTAGGCTGAGGATGATGATGATAATGGTGAGAATGGTGAAGGTGAGCATGGTGATGGTGATGGTAAGGATGGTGATGATGGGGTGATAATGATGGTGATGGTCAGGATGGTGATGGTGAAAATGGTGGTGGTGATAATGATGATGGTGATGGTGAGGATGGTGATGGTAAAGGTGGTGATGATACTGATAGTTATGGTGAGGATGCCGCTGCTGATGCCGGTGAGAATGGTGAGGGTGAGATTGATGATGATAATGAGGATGGTGATGGTGAGTATGGGGATGGTGATGGTGCATCCCTTGATTTGGCAATTCGACGTCTAAGAATTGTTCATTTATTCTAGGATTTTTTTTTTTTTTGAGTCAAGACTTCCCTATGTTGCCCAGGCTGGCCACGAACTACTGGCCACGAGTGATCCTCCCGCTTTGGCCTCCTGAGTAGCTGTGATTACAGGCATGAACCATGGTGCCTGGCTTTACCCTAGGAATTTATCCTGAAGAAATAATCAGACAAGTGTGCCAAGCGGTACTTAGAGAAGGGTATTTATTGTTGCATTGATGATAGTAGGTAAGATGTGGGAAGAACGTAAATATCCAGCAATAACAGATTGGCTAAATAATTGTGCTACAGCTAGGCAAAGGGCTGGCTTATGGCCATTCAGAACACAGACCCTCCTGATTGAGTCAAATCTCCTGTCACTGCTCTCACACACCACACACCTCCCTCCTTTTCAGCACAAATTACAATCTTAATTTTACATTTCTTTGTGAACCTCTTTGATGAATTTCTGTATCCCTCATTAGATGCTAAGCTCCATGGAGGCAAGGAGTATACTATGGTCATTATTGTTCATTATTGTGTCCTCCATGCCAAGTTAAGTTCCTGGAACACAGTACACTCTCAATAATTTGTTGTTAAATGAATGACTGAGTTTATATTTCTTAGTATGGAAAGGTGTTAGAAATACACAATTAAGAGAAAGAGCAGATTATAAAACAGCATGCATGCTGTAGTACACACTGCAAATTCCCTCCTTTCTTGATCTTCTTTGGGGGACCACATGCACACTCTCAGTCAATAAATTATGATTGATCCAAAGTCAATCACGACAGTGCTATTCTCTGCTGCTAGGGATGGTCATGAGATCAGGTTTTGGCCAATCTAAACACAGATTTCCAGACCTAAAGAGAAATCCTCTGGGGGTCACCTCTAAAGTTCTTGCTTTTCTAATAAGAATTCAGAAGTGACTGCTTTTGCTGGCCTTGGAAACTCATGTAGTGGTTGGAGCTGCAGTAGCTGTCTTACAGCCATGAGCTAAACTCCAATAGACTCACAAAGATGCTGTGCCTAACATTGTTGAACCAGCGAACCATAGCTAGGAACCATAGATACTCTAACTATGTAAGAAAAATGAACCTGTATTTGTTTAAGTGACTGAACTTTCATATTAATGCACTCCCAACAGATACAGAGCATGATCCCATATATACCTGTATGTGCAAATATGAATAGAAAAATAATTAAAGTGATTATCTCTGGGTGGTAAGATTCTCCTTCATATTTTTTTATATTATAAAGTTTTCCCAAAGGGCTTGTAAATAATAATCAGACAAATATTTCTGTACATTCAGAAAATAAACAATGGTACTAATTTTCTTTTTTAAAAATAAACAAAATATTGGGGCCCCAGAAGGTAGTTCACTACCATATGAGAAGTTAATTAGCCACAACCAAGACGAAGACTTGTGGGTATCCTGGAGGACAGGTTCGGCAGCAGTGAGAGGTCCCCTCCAGAGCAGTATGTGGTTCCAAACTCCTGAGGGAGGCGGGGCAGATCCCAAGGAAGTAGATGAGAAGCTGAGTGAGGCTCTGTGGGGAGAGAGGATGTTCCTCAGCCCTCACAAGAACATGTCAGTTTCACCTGAGATTAAGCCCCGGCCTTGGCTGCGCAGCCTGCCAGGCAGGTTCTCAGCAGCATGGGGTGATAACAGGAGGAGGGGAAGCCTGGCAAGCTGGGGCAGCTCTGGGGTCTTCAGGTGGGGCTGTCTCAGGCAGCAACTGTGTTGGCTGTAAACACAGATTTCCAGGAAGCAGAGCATTGCAATCTCTCCCACCACAAGCCTGGACCATCAGGGATATTTCCATAGCAGCATCCATGCCAGTGAGGAATCTGGACGTGATCTGTGATCCCCTCTCCCACTTTTCCTTTTCTCTTAGAATGGGACAGAGCAGCCTGGAGCAGCTGGTGTCCTGTAGTGACTCCAGTTTGCTGCTCTCTTCCTTATCTTCTTCCTCCTGCCCTCTGTCTCCTCTGCATCCTTCACCTTCTACATCAGGAAGCTCAAGTCACCAGGCTGAGCCTGGTCTTCTCATCTAAATTACAGAGTGCCAGTCAATGCCTCCCTTCCTCTTGCCAGGGAGCAAATTCAATCTTACCTGCCTGCCGTAGGGAGCTAGACCTTGCTCCTTATTCCCTGTGGGACCATCCGCAGCCTGTTTCCTCACCCCTGTAATGGGACTGCAGTCCTCCCTTCCAACCTGGCAGTGCTAATTCCAGGCCAGGGTCCCTCCTGGGAAAATCCCCAGTGTGGGTGATATGGTGGGTGCTTGTGTGTGTGGAGGGATGGGGCTGCCGTCTGGCCATTTACAGACCCCATCCTTCCTCTCTCCCCGTGCTTGTTGCATCTCAGGAATCCCTCTCCTTTGTGCCATGAAACATAACGCATTTTCAGATCCATCATCTCCTTGAGCCTTGCATCTCCTTGGTGAAGTTGGAGTTATTGTCACCATTTTACTGATGAGTAAAATGAGGCTCAGAAAGGGGAAAGTTGTTGGCAGGGTTCCGCTGTGGACTTACAGTGGAGCTGGGATTAGGATGTGTGTTCTGGATTCCTGCTGGGGTCCTGGCCCATCTGAAGCTAAGGCCTGTCTTTCTGCTCCTGTGAGATCCCTTTTCCATTCCTTTCCTCCCCATGACAGCCACTGTCACCACCACCCAGGGTCTGTGCTCACTGTCACACCACCCCTCGCTGACCCCTGCGTCTGGGCTGCAACCTACCATGTCCATCAGACGGATTTTCCTCAGTGGTGGTTGGGCTCCAAATCCACTCTCACCAGACTGACACAAATTGCACTACAGGGGGCCGCAACTGTAGGCGTTTCTGGTCTACAGAGAGAGATGGTCCCGTAGAAATGTCAACATCACTTGGTGAAGAGGAGAGTGGAAGCACAGGAGAAAGTTCAGGGAGTGATGTCAGGAGGAGGTGGCCCTTGAGCTGGGTCTTGAGGGATATGTAAGAGTTACCAGGCAAGGAACGCTGGGAAGGGCATTCCAGCAGGAAAGAGCAGCATTCTCCAAGGCTCAGACTGGTCTGACGGCTACAGGGTAGAGCTGGGTGACCTGGACCCCTTGAGACAGTGCTCCCTTTTCAGGAGGAAATCTGTAGCTCCCACACTTTGGGCTGTTTCAGAATCCCCCAGAGATCTTGGGAAATTCCTGGGTCCAGTTCCCAGGGATTCTGGTCCAGGCAGAGGAATCTGCACTTCTCACAGGCAGGGGCTGTGACCTCACCACACAGTTCTGATGCAGTTGGTCCCCAGATCACTCTTGGAAAAATACAAGCAGGACTGAGAGGCTTTGACCCAAGCACTGTGCAGGGGGTGGGATGGGGATAGATGTGGAATGGGCCAGAGGAATAGTGGTTGGAGCTATACCCTCCTGGACCACCCTGTCTAAAGTGTGGCTCTCCCATCCCCCTTTCCCACTGACACATTCTATCCTCCTTCACTTTTCCGTTATTTTATTTTATTTTATTTTGTTTTTTATAGATACAGGGTCTCACTGTGTTACCCAGACTGGTCTCAAATTCCTGACCTCAACCATCCTCACACCTCGGCCTCCCAAAGCGCCAGGGTTACAGGCATGAAGCACCATGCTCTCATCACCAACTCACATGCTGAACATTTGACTAGTTCATTTATTACCTGTTTCACTCTACTAGCATGAGGGCTACATGAGGAAAGGGACTTGGTCTATGTCATTCACTGCTGTAGCCAAGTGTCTACAATGTGTAAGGTCATGGAAGCTTTTTCTGTTTTGGTTTGTAATTTTAATTTTGGGAAGCAGAAGATATCTGAGTGGACTCAGTGGCTGACAGGAAAAGGGAGAACAGTCTTGGTGTGCACAAGAGTGACAGGGAGACCTAGACAGAGAGATGTCAGAGGACAGTTCCTGGAAGAGGCTGAAGGAAAGGTAGGGCAACTGGGGAGGGTCTCTCTGGACATCAATTCCTTTGAAGCTGGCAGGGAGGGAGGAAGTGCATGGGTGGAGAGGAATGCCTGAAGAAGACTTCGTTGGCTTCCATATTCTTCATGCAGTGACAGGTGAGGGGCTTCCGGGGAAGAGAGGGCAGGAGGGGAGCAAGTGTAGGCTGGTGATGGTGGGCCTGGAGCAGTGCCCCAGGGTGAAGGGGTGAATGCATTACTGAGGCTGGACCCTGGTCATGACCCTTGCCTTGGCCTCAAGACTCATTAAAAACCAGCCTCCTCCAGTGAGCTTAGATCACGCCACTGCCCTCCAGCCTGGAGACAGAGTGAGACTCCGTCTCAAAGACAAAAACAAAAAAACAGCCTGCAGTCCCAATGTGCCCAGCTGGACCATGTGCTTCTTCCTGGATGTGCCACCATCACAACTGGAACACAAATCCTGAGTCACTGCCTCTAGAAAGCCTGCCTGGATTCAGTGCCCATCTGACTGGGCTCCTGCAGCACCTGGTCTGCCCCTAATATGTGACTTGCCTCTGCCAGCCTCTTATCACAGGTTCCTGTGTTTTTACATGCCTCAGTGCTGTTGAGGGCCGGGCCAGGCTGATCCATCTTAGGGGATACAGCAGGTGCCAGCAATGGCTGGGCTGTGTCAGGGCTGGGCAGTAGGCAGGCCAGGTTCTCACACTGGGCACTGGGTGCCCTTTGTGGGCTCAACTGGGCATGACCACTGCATCTGAGTGGCCAGAAGATTCCTGGGAGAGGCCTGGGTATCTTGGGCTGACCCTCACTCCCCAGTGCCTTCCTTCCTCCCTCCCTCCCTTGCTGAAACCTTTTTGCATGTCCTCAAAATCCTCTCCAGCACCAGCAGCCCCCGGGTTTTCAGCAGCTTCAGGGAACTCTTCCTTTTCTTCCTTGCTGTGAGTAACAGGCTCGATCCCCTGAGGACACTGCTGCCTTGCTGTCCTCTGCTGCAGCGCTTCCCTGGGCCTGAGCAGGATAGGTCATCCTTGCTTCTCATTGCCTCCCTCTTTCAGCTCATCATCCTTCTCTCCCATAAAAAGACATTCATATGCCACAAAATGATGTTTCCGCATGTGCAGTGGTGGACCCATGAAACTATAATGGAGCCGAAAGACACCTACTGCCTAGCCCAGTGACATAACAATTGTAATGTTATGGCACAGTTACTTTAAAAATATATTTATTAAAAAAGATTTATAATTCTATAGAAAAAGAAATATATATCTCATCGTGTAGCCTAAGTGTCCAGTGTTTATAAAATCTACAGTAGTGCACAGTCATGCCCTAGGACTTCACCTTCACTCACCACTCACTGACTCACCCAGAGAAGCTTCCAGCCCTGCATGTTCCATTCATGGTAAGTGTCCTAGACCAGTGCACCATGTCTAGGTACCATACTATATTTTTATATAGTGCAATACTATGTTTTTACTGTACCTTTCATGATATGTTTAGATGCACAAGTACTGACCATTGTGCTACAACTGCCAACAGTATTCACTGCAGTAACCTGTGCCCAGGTTTGCAGCCTGAGAGCAGTAGGCTGTGCCATAGAGCCTAGGTGTGCGGTAGGTACAATATTGAGGTGTGTGTAAGCACACTCTGTGATGTTCGCACAAAGAAAAATTACCCAAGGACACGGTGACACATGAAGGGAATCAATATTGAAGCTCTTGCCCTCAGATTGCACCCAGGGCCGCATCCCTATGCATTGAAGACTTAGCTCCCAGTTCATGGGCACTTTCTCCTGCTGGGAGGATGCCAACATGCACATAGAGAGTCCTCCTCATGCTCTGGCTCCTGGTCCCTCCACCCCTAGAGACCTTGTCTCCACCCTCCCTGAGTCACCCACTCCTACCTGTATATTCTTGACCTTGTCACTGCAGAAACTGTAGCTACTCCAGACCCTCAATTTCAAACACGCTTTTTTTGACCACCACTTTCCTTTTTCCAACTGCCTCCCAACTTGCAAATTTCCCCTCCTCCCAGCTGAGACTATATGGTCCAGCCTGTCATCCATCCTCTCTAACACCCTCCACTCTCTTGCCCCACAATTGATTGTACTCCCAGGACAAAACCTCACTCCACTGAAACTCAGCCACCCACTCCCTCCGCTCCTGTACTCATGTGGCTGAGCACAGCTAGAGAGAAACACACATGCCTTCTGCTCTCATTTAATCATCAAGCCCAAACCTCCAGTGGGCCCTGGATGATGTCCTACAAACTCACTCATTTCCTGAGTCCATAAGTCTGCCAGGCTTCTTTATTTTATTTGTTATCTTAATAAAAATATATATAATATTCTAAGTATGTTATGAATCCCAACTGATTTAATTATCATAAAACTCTATGAATCTGTTCTATAATAATCACCATTTCACAGCTGAGGAGAAGCCAGCACAGGAAGAGATGAAGTGACTTGCCCTGGAGCCCAGGCACCCAGCTCTGGAAGTGCTGCCCTGTCCCCAAGCAACAGTATCGTGCCTTCTCCTTCCTCCTTAAACCTCTAAAACCTTCCCCAGCCTTCCTTAAACCTGCTGCCTTGCTTCCTATTTCAATTTGAAAATAGATGCAATAAAGAGAGAGCCTTCCCTGGATCCCACCCCCACATCTCCCCAGCTGCTTGACTCTGTGCTTCCTTCTCCACCTTTGCTTCTTATTGCAGCTGGAGTGTCTGCACTCATATTAGGGGCATCTTTTCTCCATCATGTCCACAGCTCAACCCTCAGGTTCTTTCCTGAGTGTCCACTTTGCACGCTGCCCAGTTCCGCAATGCAGCTCTCCCACCCATCTCACACCCTGCATGCTTACTTATTCATCATCTGTTCTGCCCTACTACAGTAAGGGCTACACAGGGGCAGGGATTCTTGCTATCTTATTCACTGCAGATTCCAGCATCTAGAGCAGTACCTGGCACCTAGAAGGT
>NW_026652442.1:43952-57282 GCF_009828535.3 Hylobates moloch
TTGATGGTCTGGAAAGCAGAGACCAGCGGGGCTGACTGCTTGGGAGGTAAGTTCTGGGGACATGGTACAAGGTGCGGAGCAGGTATCAGTGCTAGTTGCGACCCCTCCGTGTCTCCCCCGTCACCCCATTGCCATTCTGAAGCTCCCTAGGAAGAAGCTAGGAGGGGAAATAAATTGAGTGGGGGCGGGGTTTCCCAAGAATCAGAGGAACCGAGAACGAAGAGTGGTGGGGGAACCGGGAAAGAGAGAGAGGAAAATCAAGTTTTCTTCAGCACGAGGGACAGCTCTCCACAGACCGAAGGAGGAGAATGCTATTTATTTCAGCACCAAGTATCCGGACAGCGCCTCTTGGGGGGTCCGAGAAGAGAACGGCTATCTGTTTCAGCACCGGGCTCAGGACAGTTCCCAGCGGGCTCCGTTTTGGCACCAGGACCTTGGACAGCTCCCCCAGGTAAGGGGACAGCCCTTTGGCCCTGATTTTGCAGGGGGTGGACTAGAGAGGGTTGTCTGAGGTGCCTGGCATTTCTCGAGACCTGCCCCTCATGTAATGGATTTTTAAACAAAGTATTTTCCAGATAAGCACACACAGAAGTCTGCCATTTTCTTTTTTTTTTTCAAGACGGAGTCTTGCTCTGTCGCCCAGGCTGGAGCACAGTGGCATGATCTCGGCTCGCTGCAACCTCTGCCTCCTGGGTTCAAGGGATTCTCCTTCCTCAGCCTCCCGAGTAGCTGGGATTACAGGCACATGCCACCACTCCTGGCTAATTTTTGTATTCTTAGTAGAGATGGTGTTTCACCATGTTGTCCTGGCTGGTCTCAAACTCTTGACATCATGATCCACCTGCCTCAGCCTCCCAAAGTGCTGGGATTACAGGCGTGAGTCACCACGCCTGGCCCAAGTCTGGAATTTTCAACAGGTAAGATGCCTCACTGGGGTAACAGGTGCCTGCTAAGATGACATTATGGTGTCCCTTCCAGACTTCAGTGAGAAACCTTGTGCCAAGCATTTTGCATGCATCATATCATGCCATCTTCAACCCTAGGACATGGGTGTTACTGTGCCCACGTGACATTTAGGGAACCCAAGGCCCCGAGAAAGGCAGAAAAATAGCCCACACAGGGGCTCCCAGCCCACAAGTGAAGCTGTAAATCAACCCCATCAGTCCAACTCCAAATCCCATGTCTCTGATGTGCCTAGGTGGGGGGTGGGCCCTTGGAGATCAGACCCTGCCTCTCTCCAGGAGAACTGGGATGGCAAACAGGGAGGCAGCACAGAGGCAGGAAGCCCAGGTGTCACAGCTTGGCTCAGCTAAGGAGTAGCTGGGCAGGGGTCTCAGACATGGGGCAGAGGGTGGTGAAGAAGATTAGAGTGGCTGTGGTCTAGTGATGTGTGGAAGACTAGTGATTTTGTTGTTCTGATGTACTACAACAAGTCACAGCTGGCCTCATAGCGCAGACTCCCTTTGACTTTCAGCTTAAATGGGCTGGCCAGTGGGGGAGAACCGGGGAGGTCGGGGAGGAATCGCTTCCACTTGGAGTGGGAGCTGGCTCACTCCAGGGGATACAGGCACAGGCAGGAGAGGGAAGCAAACAAGGACATACATCCTGTGTTCATACATCCATGCACCATGTATGGGGTTGGTCACATCACTCATACCCTCCCACAAGCCTGGAGATAGAAAATACCTGACTCTAAACCCAAGACCTCTAACCACCTCATGGCACTTTTCTGGGGGACTCAGTAAGGCAATGGCATTTAAAGCCCTCCCTAGACCAGGGTTCTCAGGGTACTTTTCAACTTAAAAAAAAAAAAGTTTTTTTTGACCAGGCATGGTGGCTCCTGCCTGTAATCCCAGCACTTTGGGAAGCCGAGGCAGGTGGAACACTTGAGGCCAGGAGTTCAAGATCAGCCTGGGCAATATAGTGAAACTGCATTTCTCCTAAAAATACAAAAATTATCTGGGCGTTGTGGCGCACACCTGTAGTCCCAGCTACTCAGGAGGCTGAGGCATGAGAATCCCTTGAACCCAGGATGCAGAGGGTGCATGACCCAAGATTGCACCACAGCACTCCAGCCTGGGCAACAGAGAGAGATTCTGTCTCAAAAACAATTTTTTTTTTTTTTTTTTTGTAAAGACATGGTTTCCTGCCTCAGCCTCTCAAAGTGCCAGGATTACAGATGTGAGCCACCAAACCCAGCCTAAGGGTACTTTTCAATAAAAGTTCCAGAAGTGGGCTGTGTGTGGGAGCTCACATCTGTAATCTTAACATTTTGGGAGGATGAGATGGGAGGATTGCTTGAGCACAGGAGTTTGAGACCAGCCTGGGCAATACAGTGAGATCCTGTCTCTACAAAAAAAAAGTTTTTCTTTTAATTAGTTGGGTGAGATGACACATGCCTGTAGTCCCAACTACTTGGGAGGTGGGAGGAACACTTGAGCCTGGGAGGTCAAGGCTGCAGTGAGCCGTGACTGCACCGCTGCACTCCAGACTGGGCAACAGAACACCACCCAGTTAAAAAAAAAAAAAAAGTTTCAGAACATGTTCTTCTCCTGTCTGCTACCCATCAGTGTCACGGGCCAATCATAGGACAAGTGTGAACTTGTGCCTGTTGGTGACTTATGACATCATAAAGGCTCACCTCCTTTGCCAGCTGTGATGGCTCACACTTGTAATCCCAGCACTTTGGGAGGCCAAGGTGGGAGGATAGCTTGAGCTCAGGAGTTTGAGACCAGCCTGGGCAACACAGCAAGACCTCATCTCAATAAAAATAATAATAAATAAATAAATAAATAGGACTCACTCCCAATTCTCTGATGCTTCTTCATCAAGGGAAACAATCCTTATTGCCTCACCATTTCTCACGTGAAGTCTGTATTGACATTCTCATAGACCTGGGATATTGTGTCTCCAGCACATAGTCCAATTATTTTCATGTTATCTACTGACATGTCTATTTGTCTCCCTGTTACACTGTGAGCTCCGTGAGGGCAGAAACAATGTTTATATTTTCACTGCTGTGTCCCCAGTGCCTGGTCCAGGGCCCAGGACACAGCAGGCATACAATAAGCATGTGTTGAATCAATAAAGGCATCAAAGAATAAACCAATACATCAGTCAATAAATGAATGAATGGCCCCAGCACACACAGGAAGATCCTTCTTCTAGGTCTCCCCCGGAGAGATACCAGAGGGCAATGGTTGCTGGAGGTGTTTATTGGGGAAGCATAACTGAATTTGTGGACACTTAAGGGCCAGCCAGCCAACTCATAGCCCCAAGAGAGAGAGCCAGGCTCATTTAATTAGCAACTACAAGGCATTGATTCCTCATTAGCTGTGGCAACCCTCATCTCCCTCCTCAGCCCCAGACAAATGAAATGCTTTTCTCTCTCCCTGGAGTACTGCTTCAGTGGGTCCATTAACAAGCAGAGAAAATGAGATTAGAAGACACCTAAATGCCAGAGGCACTTTATAAATGGGCTGAGCAGAAGGAGGTTCAATGTCTGGGTTGGGTCTAATTGTGGGAGGTTTCCTGGTCTATTTAGAATTGCCCCCTGGAAATGCAAGGTCTTTCAGAAAGGAAAAGGCACACAGATATTGCCTTTTGGGGTCCTCAATGGAGGAGGACATACTACTATGGGTATCTCCCAATCATCCCAAATTAATCATTTCAAAGTGAACACTCAATCTGCCCATCCCCCAGCTTCCTCCCCTGATGTGTCTGTGAATATGACAGTCCCCCTACATGCCCAAGACCCTCCCCTCATCCACTCCCCATGGTCCCCAAGATGAGTCACTGTGCTCAAATCCATCCTCTCTCCTCCAGCCCTCTGCCTCCATGCCTCCACCTCCCTGCACGTCCCAATCTCCTCACTGTGTCCCCTCCGAGGATATACACACGTGCAGCCTGTTCATTCTCTACATGCAGCGAGGGGACTTTCCAGAACACACATCTGACCAAGTTCCACTCCCGCCTGTCACCCTTCCAAGAGCCCCACTGACTGCAGAATAACATTCAAATATCCGGTCAGGTGTGGTGGCTCACGCCTGCAGTCCCAACACTTTGGGAGGCCAAGGCAGGTGGATCACATGCACAGGACCACAGGCGTGTGCCACCACACCCAGCTAATTTTTATATTTTTAGTAGAGACAGAGTTTTGCCATGTTGGCCAGGCTGGTCTCGAACTCCTGACCTCAAGTGATACATCTGCCTCAGCCTCCCAAAGTGCTGGGATTACAGGTATGAGTCACCGCACCAGCTTAATTTTTTTCAGTCTTGCTCTGTTGCCCAGGTTGGAGTGCAGTGTCACGACCACGGTTCACTGCAAACTCTGCCTCCTGGTTTCAAGCGATTCTCTTGGCTCAGCCTCCCGAGCAGCTGGGATTACAGGTATGCGCCACCACACTTAGCTACTAATTTTTCTATTTTTAGTAGAGATGGGGGTCTCGCCGTGTTGGCACGGTTGGTCTTGAACTCCTGACCTCAAGTGATCCGCCCACCTCGGCTTCCCAAAGTGCTGGGATTACAGGCATGAGCCACTGTGCCTGGCCCTTATTGATTCTTTCTTTCTTTCCTTTCCTTTTCTTTTTCTTTTCTTTCTTTTTTTTTCTTTCTTTCTTCTTTCTTTCCTTCCTTCCTCCCTCCCTTCCTTTTCGACAGAGTTTTGCTCTTGTTGCCTAGGCAGGAGTGAAATGGCACGATCTCAGCTCACCACAACCTCCGCCTCCCGGATTCCAGTGATTCTCCTGCCTCAGCCTCCCGAGTAGCTGGGATTAGAGGTATGTGACACCATGCCCAGCTAATTTTGTATTTTTAGTAGAGACGGGGTTTCTCTATGTTGTTCAGGCTGGTCGCAAACTCCCGACCTCAGGTGATCCGCCCGCCTCAGCCTCCCAAAGTGCTGGGATTACAGACATGAGCCACCGCGCCCCGCTGGCCCTTACTGATTTTTTTTTGCTCCCGCCGCCACGGCTTTTTGCGGCCGCGGCTTTTTCCCCCGCCGCCGCAGCTTTTTGCCGCCGCCGCCGCGGCGGCTTTTTGGGGCTTTTTTCCCCCGCCGCCGCGGCTTTTCTCCCCGGCCTCCGCGGCTTTTTGGGGCTTTTTGCCCCCCGCTGCGGCTTTTTGCCCCCCGCCGCCGCGGCTTTTTGCCCCCGCCGCTGCGGCTCTGAGGGCGGGAGCGGCAGACTCGGCTGCCAGCTCTACCGGCATCCTGGCTCAGGCAGCGCCAGGGACTCTCCTGGTCCAGCTCTCCCGGCTCGGGGGTTCCTTGCCTAGGCGCCCGCGCCCCGGGCTCCCTGCCTCAGCAGCTGCGGCCTGCATAGAGCCGCGCTGCGCGCGGCAGCGATGGGAGAGAAGAAGGTGCGCGGTGGCGGGGGTGATGCGGTGGCCACGGAGGGAGCCGCGGCCAGCCGGGCGCTGCAGCAGTGCGGGCAGCTCCAGAGGCTCCTGGGCATCTCCATTGGCAGCCTGCGCGGGCTGCGCACCAAGTGCGCTGTGTCCAAGGACCTCACCCAGCAGGAGATAGGGACCATGGAAGTAAGGGGGTCGGGGACCTGGGCTGGGCTGGAAGAGTGGCCCGGAGACCTCCCTCCGGGTCCCAGTTCACTCCTGGCCGAGTTGCATCCTTGAGCCCCTGTCGCCGCCTTGATCCTGATGGGCAGCCAGAGGGCCAGGACCACCCTCACCTTGGCAGGATTGTGGGGCAGGTCGTGGTGGAATTGGATGGAGGCTCTAGGGCCCTTATTAAAGGAGCACTGAGTTGGGAGTCAGACCTGGAGGCCCACACCCTTGGTTAAGACATTATACCACCTTGAGTCTGGCCTGTTGACTGAGGGTGAGCCACTCCATCCTCGTCTGATTGTAGGGTCTTGACCTCAAGGGGTTTCCTGCAGGAAGAAGCAAATGGGTTTGCTTTCCTAGCTCTGTCCAGTACCCTGAGGACTGGAGAGATTCTTGGAGAGCCATCTGGTGTATGTCATGGGTGGGCATTTCTTGAAGGTCAGTCTGCCCAGTGGGCTGGCCCAGCCCAAATGAACTGTCTTGAATCTTTGGAGTTGTCTGTGTACTTTTAAGGGCTTCTCATCCTTGCACCCAAAGATCCCCTGGAAATTAGGTGGGAAAACCTTAACTTTTGTGGGGCCTTGTATTTGTCTTAAAAGTTCATGCACATGGCCAGGTGTGGTGGCTCACACCTGTTATCCTGTCCTGGATCCCTTGAGTCAAGGAGTTTGAGACCAACCTGGACAATATAGTGAGACCCCGTCTCTACAAAAAATAAAATATTAGCCAGGGGTGGTTGTGCGCATCTGCAGTCCCAGCTACTACTGTGGCTGAGGCGGGAGGAGCACTTGAGCCTGCACTGAGCTGTGATCTCACCAGGGTACTCAAGCCTGGGCCATGGAGCAAGACCTTGACTCAAAAAAAAAAAAAAAATTCTTGAAGATTTTGCATTCTGTCCCACTATCCATTGGTTTTCATGTCAAGATAATGTCAGAAATTCTTTACGATTGCTTCCAGAAGGAGTACTCTTTTGACCTAGTGCACAGGTGTCCAGTCTTTTGGCTTCTCAGGGCCACATTGGAAGAAGAATGCTCCTGGGCCACACATAAAATACACTAATGCTAACGGTAGCTGATGAGCTTAAAAAAAAAAAAAAAAAAGGTTTGTGCATAATTTTCATGATACCCACCACCATAGATAGGCGGAAAAGTCCTTGTAGTCAAACGGTTGGACACAGCTGATCTAGTGTCTTGTCGTCCGTTTTGGCTTTCTCCCTGATTCCAGAATGCAGGTAGAGATGTAGAGAGGTGCTCTCAGGACAGCTGTTGAGATAAAAAAGTTCGTTGTCATTTATTCCCAAGCACAGCTGTTTGTCATTTGCATTGAAAAAGTCTCCATTCAAACTGCTGTCACATATAAAATCTATTTATATAAGTCTGTATTTTTCTGTGGTCTTGGCCTTTGTGGGCAGTAGTGTGTTTTAACTGGGCAAACTGTCCTTTCAAATAATGAAGCTGAAGTCAGCCTACCTGCTTGCCATTTTTCTTCCCCTTCCATTTTTCTAACCTCAGGATAATTGTAAGAATGAATTAAGATTTGTGTTTTAGGCCGGGCACAGTGTCTCAGGCCTGTAATCACAGCAGTTTGGGAGATGGAGACGGATGTATTGCTTGAGCTCAGGAGTTCAAGACAAGCCTGGGCAACATACTGAGGCTCTGTCTTGTATAATTAAATTAAAATTTAAAAAAAGAAGAGGAAAAGACCTGTGCTTAAAATTTAAAAAAAGGGGTGGAAAGTGTAATGCAAAATGTGGACTGTGCCAGCTATGATTGGGAAAAATTATTTTTCATACAGCATTATCTGTAGACTTGTATTAGCACCATACTGGTCATAAGCGTTTTGCTTTCCTCAAATATGATGAGGTAAGCTACTTTAAAGTGTGGTGGGGCTTTCTTCTGCATGGCTCCTGGAGGTGTTGACTCCCAATTTAGCCAATTAATTTGGGTTTAGTTTTGATATGGATAAGGGAGACCAGCTTCATTCATGGTGCACACATAGTTTTGCCAATAAGGAAAAAAAGCAACCTGAATGTTCCTACTCATTAGATGCTATCTGGAGAGCTCCTACCCCACCCCCACCAAGGCCCCGGCCCTTAAAAAGACTCAATGCAGCCTTTCTGTATCTCATACTGTATTCTGCACGATGCTCCTGTGAAAGAAAGTTGTGCTGCATCAGCCATCTCCGTCCTGAAGATCCCTGCGGATGAGGATTTGTGTTTTAAAGGTTCTGAGAAGTCCTGCAACAACAGTTCTCAAACTTTTTTGTCCAGGGGATCTTTTCTTCCACTGAACGTAGTTGGGGAGATACGGCCTTAAGCCTTGAATAGAGAAAGAGAAAAGAAACTGTTGGCTCACTTACAACCAAGTGTTGTGTTTATGTTTTAGGTTTTTATGAAACTGAGGTGCTGTTTGAGGTTCTAAATCAAATTGGGTGGTTGAAGAGAGGCTGGTATCCCTGTAGACTTAGCCAGCCATGAGAGGTTGCCTTTTGTTGAAGGAGGTGTTTTACAACGGGAAATAGGGTGTCTCCTGGGCATCACATTAGCACTTAAATACATGTGTCACTGAAGTGAAATGAAATGATGAAAGGAAATGATGAAATGAAGAAATGAAATGATGAAATGAAATGAAATGAAATGATGAAATGATATGAAATGATGAAATAAAATGATGAAATGAAGTGAAATGATGAAATGAAATGATGAAATGAAATGAGATGAAAAGATGAAATGAAATGATGAAATGAAATGAGATGAAAAGATGAAATGATGAGATGAAATGAAATGGTGAGATGAAATGAAATCATGAGATGAAATGATGAAATGTTAAGATGAGGTGAAATGATGAAGTGAGATGAAATGATGAAATTATGAAATGAAATGATGAAATGATGAAATTAAATGATGAAATGAAATGAATTGATGAAATGATGAAATGAAGAAATGAAATGATGAAATGATAAATGATAAAATGATGAAATGAAATGATGAAATGAAATGATGAGGTGAAATGAAATGATGAAATGATGAAATGGAATGATGGAATGATGGAATGATGAAATGATGAAATGATGAAATGAAATGAAATCATGAAATGAAATGATGAAGTGAAATGAAGAAATGAAATGAAATGATGAAATGATGAAATGAAAAGATGAAATGATGAAACAAGGAAATGATATGAAATGATGAAATGAAATGATGAAATGAAGAGAAATGATGAAATAATGAAATCAAATGATGAAATGATGAATTGATGAAATGAATTCATGAAATGAAATGAACTGACTAGATGAAAAGATGAAATGAAATGAAATGATAAAATGAAATGACGAGATGAAAAGATGAAATGAAATGAGACGAAATGAAATGATGAGATGAAATCATGAGATGAAATGACGAAATGATGAGATGAAGTGAAATGGTGAAATGAAATGAAATGAGATGAAATGATGAAACGGAATGATGAAATGATGAAATGGTGAGATGAAGTGATGAATGGTGAAATGAAATGAGGAAATGATGAAATGAAATGATGAAATGAATAAATGATATGAAATGATGGAATGAAATGATGAAATGAAGTGAAATGATGAAATGAAATGAAATGAAATAAATGAAATGATGAATTGATGAAATGAAATCATGAAATGAAATGAATGATGAGATGAAAAGATGAAATGAAATAAAGAAATGATGAGATGAAAAGATAAAATGAATTGAGATGAAATGAAATAATGAGATGAAATGATGCGATGAAATGAAATCGTGAGATGAAATGATGAAGTGATGAGATGAAGTGAAATGAAATGAAATGATGAGATGAAATGATGAA
Source organism: Hylobates moloch (assembly GCF_009828535.3). NCBI lineage: Eukaryota > Metazoa > Chordata > Mammalia > Primates > Hylobatidae > Hylobates > Hylobates moloch. Next base: position 53,345 of record NW_026652442.1, read on the forward strand.
ATAACGAAATGAAAGGATGAAGTGATGAGATGAAATGAAATGATGAAATGAAATGAAATGATGAAATGGAATGATGAAATGAAATGATGAAATGATTAAATGAAATGGTGAAATGAAATGAGGAAATGATGAAATGAAATGGTGAAATGAAATGAGGAAATGAAATGATGAAGTGAAATAATGAAATGAAATGAAATGAAAAGATGAAATGATGAAATGAAGAAATGATATGAAATGATGAAATGAAGTCAAATGGTGAAATGATGAAATAATGAAATGAAATTAAATGAAGAAATGATGAATTGATGAAATGAAAAGAAATGAAATGAAATGATGAGATGAAAAGATGAAGTGAAAGGAAATAATGAAATGAAATGAGGAAAGGATGAAGTGAAATGATGAAATGAATAAATGACATGAAATGATGGAATGAAATGATGAAGTGAAATGATGAAATGAAATGAAATGATGAAATAAATGAAATGAAATGATGAATTGATGAAATGAATGACGAGATGAAAAGATGAAATGAAATGAAATAATGAAATGACGAGATGAAAAGATGAAATGAATTGATGAGATGAAATGAAATAATGAGGTGAAATGATGAGATGAAGTGAAATGATGAGATGAAATGGTGAAATGAGATGAAGTAAAATGATGAAATAAAATGAAATGTTGAGATGAAATGATGAAATGAAATGATGAAATGAAATTAAAGAATGTAATGAAATGACGAAATGAAATGATGAAATGAAATTAAAGAATGAAATGAAATGACGAAATGAAATGATGAGATGAAATGATGAGGTGAAAGGATGAGATGAAAGGATGAAATGAAAGGATGAAATGAATTGAAATGATGAAATAGATGAACCAAAAATACTTATTCATTTTTTTTCTTGGCATCCTTCTAAGAGTATTTTAGTGAGGTTAATTTCTAAAAATAAATTGCTATTCAATGGCTATACAGTTGGCCTTTGCACCACAGGGTTTTGAATTGTGCAGGTCCACATAGCAAAACCAACAATTCTATATCCTTCTCCACACCCTGCCCATGAAAAGGATGAGGACGAAGACCTGTTTGATCATCTACTTCCATTTAATAAATAGTAAATATATTTTCCTTATGACTTTCTTTTTCTTTTCTCTGGCATGTTTGTTAAGAATACAGTATGTAAGACATGTAACATATTAAATATGTGTTAATTGACTGCTTGTGTTATTTGTAAGGCTTACAGTAGGCTATTAGTAGTTAAGTTTTGGGGGAGTCAAAGTTATAGTGGATTTTCTATTGTGCAGGAGGGGGCAGCACCCCAACCTCCGTGTTGCTTAAGGGTCAGCTGTACATGTTATTTCCTTTCCTGTAAGAGAAAAATGATGAGAAGGTCTTTTCTCCAATAAGCGTAATCAAAATGTAGCAGACTTGAAATGTGTTGGCGCCACCATTTTGCGTCTCACTTTGAAAACTTCTGATTAAAAATCGTACTAAAGCCTACCTTACTTTTCCAAATTTAGAAAAAAGTGTTACAAAGAAAAGGGGTGAAACCATGCTAGTTTGCACTGAAATTTGAAATTATCTTTTAAAAATATATTTTTACTTTAATTACTTCCAAAATAGAGATCAGTTGCATACAAATGGCAGGTCACCCTAATCCACCCTATGAGGGCACTTAGATTCGTGAGGAATTGTGCCATCTAGAAAGGGCAGAGAAGAGGAATAGAGTGCTCTGCGTCTTGAAATAGAAACATGCACGTAGCCACATGCTTTGATTCTGTTGTCACTGTGTACTTACTGCTAGGAAGAGGGCATGTTTGTGTATTTTTATGCTAATTATTATCCAAGTTGTTAATGATTTAGGCTTTCAGAACCATATAAAGATTTTTTTCCTTTCAGATATAAACTGTCTTGCATTGTTCTTCTGATCACATGAGGGATAAATTTGCCTAAATATTCTTCAGACCATAATATTATGTCCATATAAACGCCAGCAGCAAGAGTAGAATCAACCACAACTGCCTTTGTAATTATTTAAAGCCTATAAGTAATTGGCATTTTATATAATCAAGAATCTTTGATATAATAATCTCTCAACTATTTGAAACAGGGCTCACATATATTAATTTTATCCGTGAATATATATATAATATCATTGTATATGAAACTAAATTTTGGACTTTAGAACAGCTTCTTAGGATCTTGACTTAAATGTCTATAGTAATATTTGAATTAAAAACATTTTGCACACTGTCACTATGATGAAAAAAATGACTATAAAATTATTTTAAAAATTATTCCACCCTAACATTTAGGATATTCTCGCATTTGTGGTGAAAACCTATTGTGATTGTTCTTAGAATTTAGATAAAAAATGTTCCAGAAAGTTTGAAGAGAAGCACTTTAGTCAATTTTTAGTTGTTGAAGGCATGGAGAAATGGCATTTCATTGACATTTTAAAAACTATTCAGATTCCCTCTTTGAATTCAAGTGTTTCAAAGATGTCGTATTTTAAAATACCAAAATAGGAATAGAATATGAAGGGCTGATTGTGAGTAATATGATACACTTTTATGAGAGGATGAGATTACAATAAAAATACCTCCTCTCATAGAATAGCCAGCAAGTCTCCAGTAAATAACAGTGCCTTGATTTTATCGATGTTTAATCATGGATACGGAGTTAATCTGAACAATTTGTAGACACAGGAGTTTATTAAAGAATTATATAATATCTTTGAAGTATTTAGAATAGTGTTGAAATTAAGCCTGCATCCCCACGATTTTCAGAGTTGCTGATGCCTAATAAACTGAACCCCTTGCATGCCAAAATTGGCTTAAAGCCCACCCATTACCCAAGCTACACTTCAAGCACCAAGGTTCAAAAATGTAATTTTAAATACGCAAGAGTTTGAGGAATTCACTATTCACACTTTTTTGAACAGTCTATCCAAGTGCATCAAGCAAAATGTGAGTAAAGAAATTTTGACCAAAGGATTGATAGTAATGTTGAATACACTTAATAGTAGATCTAAGATTAAAAGGTGAGAGTGAGGGTGAGAAGAGTGTATGAATGCTTCGTGTTCTGACAAAGAGAATGTAGCACCCATGTCCTACCCGCTTGGTTGCATTGCCAGTGCCCACGGTAGGCTATTTTATCCAGGTGTTTAGGTTTTGTTTTGTTTTTTTCTTTTCAGGAGAGTTAGTCCAAGACCAATCACTCCATAACTGGTAGAATTGGAAGACTTCAGTAGTGCTTACCATTTTGTACATAGCTCTATAACAGTTTTCTCTTCCTTTTTTTCTGAGAGATTCTTTTCAATATACCCCATCATGGTTGAACTCAAAGTCATTGCTTATTTAAAATCTACAACTGCTGACGTTTTGTATCCTTTGCATTCCAGGTAATTGGTTTTTTGTGCATTTTCTGTATTTTCCTCCATCTGTCTACCTAGATATTTGTTAGATTTAACATTTTAATATTTTTCTGAAAAAGTGAGCTTTTGCATTTTTAAATATATACTCAGTTTTATTCTTTTTAGGTATAGTCTCTGTACGTCCCCCTCCCGACCACGAATCTCCAGATGTGATGTTCTTTCCTGAAATCAATTCCCACCTATGAGTGAGAACATGTGGTGTTTGGTTTTTTGTCCTTGAGATAGTTTACTGAGAATGATGTTTTCCAGTTTCATCCATGTCCCTACAAAGGACATGAACTCATCATTTTTTATGGCTGCATAGTATTCCATGGTGTATATGTGCCACATTTTCTTAATCCAGTCTATCGTTGTTGGACATTTGGGTTGGTTCCAACTCTTTGCTATTGTGAATAGTGCCGCAATAAACATACGTGTGCATGTGTCTTTATAGCAGCATGATTTATAGTCCTTTGGGTATATACCCAGTAATGGGATGGCTGGGTCAAATGGTATTTCTAGTTC
>NW_026652443.1:0-3554 GCF_009828535.3 Hylobates moloch
GACCCCCAAGCAGGAGTCAGCCTGGCAGGGTGGATGCAGAGGCAGGGCTGCCACAGACGGGCCTTCCCTCGAGCCTCACTGCCCTTCCCCCAAGGCTTCTATCCCACAACCTGCCCATCCCCCAAGGCTTCCCCTGGTCCTAGAACCTTCCCTGCACAGTGCAGCTGAGTCCTCAGGGTAGCAGAGCTGGGCCGTAGCAGCAGGCATCCAGGTGAGCAGCTTGGCTGTGAGGTGGGACAAGGCCTTGGGAGACTGGGTGCACAGGCGCCCAGGGCAGGGCAAGGCAGGGCCTCACGTTGTTGGGCCCCAGTGGGGTCTGTGGACCCTGCCACCAGGGCAGGCCAGAGAGGGAGCCACTTGCCCTTCCCACGTAGGGAGTGGGGTGCGTCCAGAACCTGGGGGCTGCCTTGTTCTCCCCACCTCCATACCACATCCAAGGGCATGGGACAGAGGAGTCAGGCCTCCACCAAACCCCTGGCTGGGAGGCCACAAAGAAGAAGGGTAGAACCCCAAAGAGCGTGGAACACTCATTTCCCTTACTGGGAAACAGTCTAGATGGGGACTGCGGCCCCAGGGCCTGGCTGGTGGTTGGTGACCTAGAGCATGCAGTAGGTGCTCCGTCAGTGCGTGTTCTCTGGCATGCCGCCTGTTTCCTGGAGGCCAGAGGTCGGGTCACAGCACAGGGTGATCTGGTGAGGCCCGGGCGCCAGGCCTGCCAGTGGGGCCACAGTGATGACATCCTGGAAGCCTCCAAGGAGGAGTGCTCAGCAGGAGCACTGGCAGGTCCAGAAAAGCTGAGCTCAGCATTTAGGCCCAAACCACCAGGTGGGGGGTGGGGGGCGGCAGCCATGGGGTCCCTCTCCCTTTCTGGCTCTGGCCCTGGGAAAGTCACAGCCTCTCAGGGGCTCAGTCAGCCCCGTTGTTAAGAGGGACAATGGGGCTGGGCACAGTGGCTCACGCCTGTAATCCCAGCACTTTGGGAGGCTGAGGCAGGTGGATCACCTGAAGTCAGGAATTGAAGACCAGTTTGGCCAACATGGCAAAACCCCATCTCTACTAAAAATACAAAAATTAGCCGGGTGTCGGGGAGCCTTAGCTTCGGAAGGCTGAGGCAGGAGAATTGCTTAAGCCCAGGAGGCAAAGGTTGCAGTGACCAAGATCACGCCACTGCACTCCAGCCTGGACAACTCCATCTCAAAAAAAAAGAAAAAAAAAAAGGACAATGGCACCTCCACAGTGTGGTAGGCACTGCTGTGTGCACAACACCTGGGGCAAAGGGATGAGTAGCTAGGGCACGGGCTGGTGTGTGCCCGTGGGTGTCATGTGGGAGGGATGACAGAGACTTGGGGCATTGTGGGACTGGGGACAGATGGCAACAGGTGGGAGGGAGGCAAGAGAAGGCCCCTAGGGTGGGGGGCCACCTGTGGATGAGGGGACCAGGTGCCTGTGTTGGAAACTTGGGCACAGGGGCCATCGGAGGGTGGAGCCGAGATGCCTAAGCCGGGTGCCCCTGCCCTCTCTGAGCACCTAGTTGCAGACTTGGCTGCAGGAGCTTGAGAGCAGGGTCCAGCCAGGAAGCCTACATCCTTGCAGGAAAGCCCCCGGGAACAGGGCCGGCAGGAGGGTGGCTGTGGGGCCCTGGAAGTGGGGTGAGGGTGTGGGGCTGCCCCATGGGTCTGACTCAGCCCTGCTCCAGCTCTGTCCAGGCCTGTGTCCCTCAGCAGGTGAAAGGGCCACCCAGCCTCCGTTTCTTGACCTAGAATGTGGGATTTACAGCTGTGGGGCCCATTTTTGCCATTTTTATATCCAAATCTTCACAGTCCCAGGAGTCAGTTGCATTTTAACCCAGGCTTGCGGTGGGAGAGATGTTTCGGCAGGAGTGGCGACAGCTCTAGAACTCAGGAAGCCACCAAGAGCTCCCTGCATCTTCCTCAGGAGGGAGCTGAGGTCTTCCTGCCAGCAGGCACCTCACCCACAGGGGTCGACCCACACTCCAGCAGCCTGGTCAAAGCCCACCACTGCTACCCCTATAATGGGGGAGGGAGGGGAGAGAGCGAGGCCGAGGCTGCAGAAGGCATGCTTATGAGGACCAGGACATGGGGCCCAACAACCTCCAGCTCTCACAGAGTTCCAGGTGTAAGTGTCACTGCTGGAGGCCACCACCTCACCTGAGAGACCTGGCCCAGGGTCATCTCCTCCATGGACACCTCCCTGGCAGACCGTCTCACAACATAGCTGCACAGTAACTCCTAAACCACCATGTCCTTTGCCAGGGGGTCACTGGGATTGCTCCCCATCATTTGGGGTCCCTGCCACCAAGGAAGAACTAGGCCAGTAGGGAGACAGAGATGTGAGCACGGCTGAGCCCCGAGGCTGGAAACCTGCCAGGGCCCCTTCTGTCCAGACTGGGAGCTGTTGCAGTGACAGAGGCCTGCGATGCCCCCTGCTGTGAGCAGATTTCTGTGCAGTGCCCCGGAGTCCCTAAGCAGTCACCCTGGGGCTCGGGGGACACTGCCCCAGCAATGTGTTGGGGAGCCAGAGAGTCCCGGCCTTTTTCAACTACAGGAAAGTGGGCTCGCAGGGGTGGCCTGCACAGGACACACAGCTGTGGCCTGGAGCCAGGTGCTTGGATCTGATAGGACAGCTGTTTGTATTTGCTGGAGAGGTGACTTTGGAGGTGGAGCTGAGTGAGTCGAAGTGGAGATGACAGTCCCCTGGCAGTGAGGACGGAGTCCGTGAGCCCCTCCCCAGGGTTTCTGGTCCCCTGAGGTTCAGAGGCCCCAGATGTGGGGTGGTCAGCACCACCTGTGTTAGGAGCTGTGGCCTGCAGCACCTGGAGCCCAACATGCTGGGCTGGGCTGTGCGCCCTGGGCATGCTCAGGCTTCCAGGCTGGGCCCTCTGCTCCTCCGCAGTGCCCAGCTCCCCTCCAGGTAGGAGCTCCTGGCAGGCATAGGCGTCTTCCTTGGATTCCAGGCCTCCACCTGCTGGCGGGAGTGGGAAGGGGCTGGGTCAGTTGCAGAGGCACAGAGGTGGGGCTCAAGCAGCCTTGTCCCCACCCTGCCACTTCCTGCCTTGCAGAGACACACAGGCCTGCCCCTGATATGCCCTCCTGCCTCGGGGTCTCTGGCCATCTGGCTTCCCGGCAGGGGCTGGCAGTGCCGTTAGGACGCTGGCGGAGCTGCCCTCAGCTCCTCAGGCAGCAGCCCAGCTTTGCACCCGCAGCGTTTTCAACCATCTGCCGCGGGCCGGTGGGGGCTGGGTAGGGCTGTGAGGGACTAGAGACCCTGTCCTGGAGGCCAGAGGGAGGCCCGCCTAGCGACCCACAGCGAGGTACCACCAGGTTGGGCCAGAGTCCAGGGCTTCGGCTCTGTCCCTCTGGTGCTGCTGGACAGCCACAGTTTCTGTTTAAAGTGGTTCAGCCTGGTACTGCTGCGTCTTCACTGCAGGGTTGAAGGTGGATTTTTCTTTATGCAGACCACTCTGACTCTTCACTGATGCACTGTGCTCTAAGGAAACGGACTGTGATTTTTTTTTTTTTTTTTTTTTTTTTTTT
>NW_026652443.1:3654-26706 GCF_009828535.3 Hylobates moloch
AGTAGCTGGGACTACAGGCGCCCGCCACCACGCCCGGCTAATTTTTTGTATTTTTAGTAGAGACGGGGTTTCACCGTGGTCTCGATCTCCTGACCTCGGGATCCACCTGCCTCGGCCTCCCAAAGTGCTGGGATTACAAGCGTGAGCCACCGCGCCCGGCCTCGGACTGTGATTTTTGTTCCTAGTCAGAAAACACCACCCTGGCCATGGTTTGGGCAGTAGTCAGCAGGGCGTCCTGAGCAGCATTTCCAGACCATTGTATCTGCCTGGCCTCCGGGGACTGGCAAGGTCAGCCTGCCCTTCCCAGCCGGGAGGCTGTGGCTCAGCAGGTGAATAGTTCTCTTCAGTCAGTCACAGCCGGGGTCCAGGTGGACATTAGCTCCAATCCCAGTGTTGCCCTGACCAGCCATGTGGCCTGGGCTAGTTATTGAATCTCTCTGGGTCTCAGTTTCCTCATCTGCAAAATGAGAATAATGCATGCCTATGAGGTGACTGGGTAAAGCGCCAGGAGTTCAGTAAATTAATAATTCAGTTACTCCTGAGCCCAGGCTGCTGCCAGGCCTCCCTGGCCCCACCCGGGAGCCCACCCTGTCATCTCATTCAGGTCCCTGGTGTATCTCCCTGAAAAGATGGATTAGGTTCAGAGGCCAAAACGGGGCAGCAGTTTATTTTTTATTTCCCTCTCTGGAAGGGAGCCCAGCATAAGCAGACCAGGCTGGTGGAACGTCAAGGAAACACCAAGAACCCAGGCTCTTTCTCTTCGCTCTACAAAGTGGGGCTTCTGCCTCATGGTCCAAGGTGACTGCTGGTGCTCAGCGGTCACATCTGCTTTCCAGTCAGCAGGAGGAAAACAAGGCAAAGAAGGCTGTCTCTAAGGACATCCTGATGGCCGGACAGTCACACAGCCACACCTGGCTGCACATCATCTCCTGGGCATCTTCCTCCTCAGGGACTTTCTGCATTGTTTTCTAAGCCTGTCTCTTGAGGGCCACTTGAGCACAGAGCCCTGTACCACCTGGACTGCCTTTCCACCCATCTGTAAGAATTCAGCTCCCCTAGGTGAGCCAAGGAGGTGCCCCCCCCCCATGCCACACTTTGCTAGAGGTAGGCAGAGCAGAAGCAGCGTCATGAGGCCAGCAGGCACCAGCTGGCCAGTCCTGTCCAGACCCAGGTGCCTCTGTCTGCCAGAGGGGTCAGGGCAGGGAGATGGGCCTCAGCCCTGCTGCTCCCTTCCTGCCAAGGGGCTGGGCTGAGGCTGGACCTCAGCTGACCCAGCTCCAAGCCCAGCCCTCACTTGAGGGGCTGGGTGGCCTTGGCCTCTCTGGTGTTGCTTCCTCATCTCTCCAGCTGGGACACGCCCAGGCTGTCAGGACACTGGTGAGGGGCTCCCTGGGGTTGGGTCAGCCTTACCTGTCCATCCGGGTGTCCTGCCAAAGGTCCCATCAGCTGCAGGCTCTGCCTGCCCTGTGTGTGTCCTGAGGCAAGAGGGGGCTCTCTGGAAGGGGTGTGGGCAGCACAGCCTTCCCAGGAAGCACATGGGTGAGGACTGCCCCCTGTGCCCACACAGCACCTGACCACTGATGTCATGGGGCCTCTCTCCAGACCTGGGTATGTTTGGAAGCAGATTGAGTTAATGAAAAAAAAATCTGACTACTCTTCTGCAGACGTCACCAAGAAGGGACAGCCTTAGCCCAGCATTTTCTGTGCTACACTTGGAGAGGGGCTCCCCAGCCTGCTGCCACCAGCTCAGAACTTGATGATCTGGGTTTTTCTGCAGGCAGAGGGGAGGAGCTGCCTGCCCTCGGGCCAAGCCAGGCCTGGTGCTGTGGCACTGGGTCAGGTGCAGGCACACCAGCACCGGTGTCACACCAGAGTGGTGGGGAAGCCATTCCCTCTCAGGCAGTGGCTCAAATGCCTATACCTCCTGGGAGCAGGTCCTCTTCTCTGGGCTATCTCCCCACACCCTGCCCTCCTGGACCTGCAGGTGCCCCCTCTCAGAGGGAATGACACCATAGACAGCCAGCCCGGCCTTGTGGCCCTGGAGAGCTACGCCCGAGGGCCACTTCCTGCCACAGGAAGCGCTCAGCGGCTTCCACCCCACAGTGGGACTTGGAGCCAAAATCAGACTTCCGCTTTTTCTAACAAACTGGGCAGAAGCCGGACTGCTCGGTGCTGTCAGAGGCATGGGCACCGGGGGCCCCTGGCGGGGTTGGCAGCAGACAGTGCTGATGAGGGTGCCGGTGGTGTGTTAGGCCGTGAGCTCCCAGCTTTGGCGTCCTCCTAAGGGTTGTCATTTCCTTCCTGTGATGACCCAGGCCTCACTGAGGCCTGGTTGCTTTCCGAAGAGAGCCATCCTGGTGCCCTGTGGTGTCCCATGGGCCTGGGGCAAGGCCAGCAGTCAGGGCAGGCTGGGGAAGCAGGTGCTGTCGCTGACTGTGGCCGGGTGCTCGCACAGTCCTCAGAGGAATGTTCTCCCAGATTGCCTCTCTGAATTTCTGTTGCTCTTGGAGTCCAGGTTTTGTTTTGTTGAGAGAGAGAGTCTCGCTCTGTTGCCCAGGCTGGAGTGCAGTGGCACAATCACAGCTTACTGCAGCCTTGAACTCCTGAGCTCAAGTGATCCTCCCACCTCAGCCTCCAGGTAGCTGGGACTGCCCGGAGGTGCGCATCACCATGCCTGGCCTGGAGTAGGGTTTTTAAAACTAATCACTGAGATGCAACCTTCATGGTGTGGCCTCTGTCCTCATGGTGGGACCCCTGGTCCCTGGGAGATCAAAGCACACCATTGGAATAGAGGACTTTCAGAGCCCCTCTCAGAGCTTCCCTCACCACGCCATGTCCTTGTCCTTGGGGGCTGGAATGTGACAGGCATGCTTGTTGTTTCACTGAAGCCGGCCACCCAAGGACTCTTCCTCTGAGCCACGAAAAACCATTCATTTTCTTTCAGTAACTGAGTCAGAAGTAATGCAACAGTATTTCTTAAAAAAAAAAAAAAATAGCTCTGTCATTCTGACTCTGAATGACAGCGTCCTCACCCACAATTAGGGAGCTTCCCCTCTGTTGGCACTGGTATAAAAATTGCCATTGTTTCAGGGTCTGAAACTTGTGGGTTAGACCCTTGTTTCATGGAACCCACCCCCGCACCCCCATCAGCTTCGGGCATGGGAGGGGAGGGGCCTGAGGACAGGGCACACCCTGGACAAATGCAGTGCAAGCAGGACTGGTGTGGCCAGCCCCATCTCATGGCCCCTTTGCAACCTACACCCTGTCCCAGGCAGCAGGGAGGCTTTTGTGATCTTTATTACATTATTTCATATAAATCATTTCTTTTTGGGTCATATTTCCTATCAGGTTGTTTATGTAATGTTTAATTACAGACAGTATAGAAATACATAAAGAAAACGTTATGGTCACATTTGGGCTTATGGGTTTTCACCGAACTCTCAACTCCTGTCAGTTCAAACATTTTTATAGTAAAATTTTGAAAAAAATTCATTATCTCACTGCCGAGACAGCCACTGAGTAGTCCATTCCTGTCCTGGGTGGTGTTTTTTCTGAGCATGTATATATCTTACAAAACCATGACCACAGAGTGCTGTTGTCCTGCACATTGGAGGGGGATAGACCCTTGCTCATGGAACCCCACAGTCAGCTCCAGGGGTTGGTGCAGGCATTTCTCCACATCTTCAGGTCTTGTCAGCACCCCCGCCGTGGGCCGCAGGACCGTCCACTGTGTGCCTGCCGTCGGCCTCCACCTGCATGGCCGTGACGACTCCCTGTGACAGCTCACACTCCAGTGCACACCCTCTGAGGCAGCCCTGCCATGTCTCGGCCCTTCCCTCCAGGGCCAGCACCTTCCTAGAGGTGGAGTTACTGCACCAGCCCCTCACCAGGCTCCAGTCTCCTGTGCCCCTCCTTCCCCACCTCAGCTCTGGACTTCCCACATGCCCTGAACCAGGTTTGAAGTCTCATTTCTGGCTGGAGTCCTGAGCTTCTGGAAGGCAGAGTCAGCAATAGGAAGATGCAGGCATGAGTTTGCGTCAGATCAGCACTAGAAGGCAGAGGAGACAAAATGAAGCCCCCTGCAGCCATGGGCATGACTCACTAGAGGAGCGAGGGACAGGTACCGTGGGCTACAGTGCCCGACCTGGTTGATGCTGGCCTCAGCTGTTGCCTGCCTGCCCCGCCCTCCTGCCTGGAAGGTACTCAGAGCTCCTGGGCTGTACCTGCAGGATTTTCCCCGGGGTGCTCTGTGTTTGAGTGGGGCTCCCAGGCCAGTTCTAAGTTTGTCCTGTAAGAATCCGGACTTTAGAACTGGCCACGCCCTGACAGCAGTGCCTAGATCTTACCTGATTGTGGGGTGCACTAAACCAGTGCCCAGAAAAATGTCAGAACAGCTTCAGGTCACAGAAGGCATTAAACCAAGCATAATTAAATGCCAAAGTGCATGATCCAGGCGATCATTGTGTGGGCTGTCACAAGAAGCTGCAGTTTGTGCAGACTAGAATTATTTCATAACGCATTTCAAGTTCTTTGACGTTTCATGCTTCATTTTTGAAATCCATGTGAGTTTCGCACTCAGGGCCATTACTCATCCAACCTCGTTTTCCTATAGAGTGAACCAGACCCTCCTTGGTCTGGCCCTGCTTGTGTGCCTTAGCCCCACTGGCCATGTCCTCACCCTCCTTGGAGAAGCTGCCCTGTTACCCACAGAGGGTCTCAGGGGCTGACCTCTCCTGCAACTTGTGAGAGGGAGGGACATACGCCGGCGGCACAGACACAGGCGACCCCCACTGCAGATAGGGTGCCTCGGGGATGGCCACACATCACAGCTGCTGCCCACTGACTGGATGGTGGTAGTGAGCAGCCAGTGGTGCGGACAGGGTCTCCCTGTCACCCTCGAGTGACCAGTGTGTGCCCCATTCAGGGGTGAACGCTGGGAGCCCTGGGTCTGTCCCAGTACATGGCACACATAGGTGTCCACAGAGATCTGCTGTGGATGTCAGGGTGCTGTGGGGGCCATGCAGCAGGATCACAGCTTAGGGCTGTACTCACAGAAGATGCCAGAGGTTTGCCACCCTGAAAGAATATCGTTTGCCAGCAAAGTCACTGGGTAGGGTCCCCAGCCTCCCGCATCAGGTTGGCAGCAATGAGGGAGATCCCTTAGGAGAGAAGTGGCCCTTTTTGCATCCCCAAGGCACTGCTACTCCTGGACGGTGAACCAACCACCAGCCGGATGCTTGGGCTGGGCAGGACCTGTGGTTCCTTCTCAGCGTGGCCACGGAGCATTCAGACTCATTAATGCATGGTTAGTTACTAAACCTCAGGGCAACCCCCACTGTCCTGGAAACTGGCCACCCTCGAGGTGGTCCTCCGTCACTGATACCCACAGGGGCCCTCCACCCCTTTCGTGGAGCCTGTCTTGCTCACCGCAGCAGCAGCAGCGTAGCTGGTAGGAGGGGAGGAGAGGGGAGAGGAAGTGCTGAAGACGCCTGGAATCTGCTGGGCGTGGAGGTAGCAGGGGGTTGTAAGCAGAGCAAAGGGTAGAGACGGGCAGGGAGCTCTGGGGACGGAGGCTCTGGCTTGACAAGACTGGTTTCCCTGGGAGGCCAGCTGGGCCTCTCAGGCTGCCTTGTAGAGTCTCAATTTTGTCTTTCTTCCTTTCTTTAAACTTTTATTCACACAAAGTGTTTGGGACATACAAAAGAACTTGCATAATGTACATAGGAAATAAATGGTAACAGTGAACACCTGTACCCCCAGCTGCTCACCGGAGGCACGAGGATGTGATCAGCACCACGTAAGCCACTGTGAGCACCCAGCGCCGTCCCAGCCCCACACCCCAGGGCTAGCCTCTGACTTGAATTTTCCTGTTTCAGCTCATCACTTTTTAAAAAAACAGGCCAGGCTCAGTGGCTCACGCCTGTCATCCCAACACTTTGGGAGGCCGAGGCAGGCTAATCACCTGAGGTCAGGAGTTTGAGACCAGCCTGGCCAACATGGCGAAATCCCATCTCTACCAAAAATACGAAAAAATTAGCCAGACATGGTGGTGCACGCCACCACGAGTAATCCCAGCTACTCGGGAGGCTGAGGTGGAAGAATTGATTGAACCCAGGAGGCGGAGGTTGCAGTGAGCCAAGATCACACCACTGCACTCCAGCCTGGGCGACAGAGCGAGACTGTCTCAATAATAATAATAATTTCAACATATATACATGTATCCCTGAATAGTGTTTTCTGGGGATTTGCTTATTTTTGAGAACTTGATAAAATACACGTTACCATCATAATCCAGTCCTGATGTGCAGTGCCCCATGGTGTTGTGAGTAGCTGCCATTTGTTCATTTTTATTGCTGAGTGGAGTATGCCACTGTGGAGGTGAGCACGCCACCGTGGAGGGCGTTTGGAGCTGTTACCAGAATGCTGCTGCAGCCTCCCCAACACCTCCTGGTGTGAACAGCAAGATTCCTCTGCAGTGTGCATGTGGGAGAGGACTCACCGCATCTTGGGGAATGTGTACCTTCTGCTTTCCAGTGAAGACACTTGGAGATGACTGTTCTCACCATCTCGTTCACATCCGTAAGCAGATGGCAGGAGGGTCGCCCTGCATTTGTGCCTACTCTTGCTGCTGCCCAGCTTTGCCTTCCCACCACTCTCCTGGTATTGCCTGTGGCTTCCTGTGCCACTGCCTTGGTAACTGATGCAGTGGAGCCTCTTTCCATACACTTTGTTGGTCAGTTTCCTCGTTGTTTTCTGTTACTTTTAATTTTTTTAAAGTAATTCATACACATACTTAGATAGTTCCAATTGGCTTATGATGAAAGCCAGCAGATCCGCTTTCTCATTCCAACCTCTCCAGAAAACCATTTGCGGCTTTCTCAGTATACTTCTGGTGTTTACCTTCATATTTCTAAATAACGTATAGTGCTATTTCTTAATGTATTGATTTAGATATTCTCTGTTTACTTTGTTTCGATAGACGAAGGTGAAGCGTTCTTACACTCTCACACAGTCTGACCTCACCCCACCCATCACCCACATACAGTTAAAACTCATGTTTTTATTAAATCAGCAATCACTGTTTACATGATGATGCCTTCAAAACCATCATTTACCACTGAGGCAAGTAGTGTACTTCATTTTCTATATAGCTTTTTGTTTTTCCTGGAATTAATGATTGCCTTGTCTTTTTACTTGCTTTATTTTCTGTCTTCATGGATTAATTTTTTCCAAATGATTCCAGAATCTGCCACACACCTACCATTCATTTTTTCCCACCAAATACTCAGTTGTGTCAGGCCATCTGTCCATTCCCCTTCCACCCCACCTCCTTTTTTTTTTTTTTTTTTTTTTTTTGAGACGGAGTCTTGCTCTGTCATCCAGGTGCGATCTCAGCTCATTGCAACCTCTATTTCCTGCATTCAAGTGATTGTCCTGCCTCACCCTCCCAAGTAGCTGGGAATACAGACATGTGCCACCACTCCCAGCTAATTTTTGTATTTTTAGTAGAGACAGGGTTTTGCCACCATTGGCCAGGCTAGTCTCGAACTCCTGACCTCAAGTGATCCACCCACCTTGGCTTCCCAAAGTGCTGGGATGAGCCACCACGCCCAGCCTTTGCCCCTTTTTTCCTAGAGCTTCTGTCCCCCTGCTCCTGACAGGCCCAGTGGGATGTTTTGCTGACATCCTGGAACCGCCCCCTGGGTTGGAGCCCCTGGCTCCAAGTTTGTTTTTTTTGTTTGTTTGTTTTGTTGTTTCTTTTCCTTTTTTGCTAAATGAGATGCCTACTCCAGGATCTTCCTAAAATAAGATTCACAGAAGGTAAATTTCCTAAGTCTTTGTATGTCTGAAGACGTCTCTACTGTCCACACTTGATTGATAGTTTGGCTGGATATGAAATTGAATTGGTCATTTTCCCTCTGCCTTTTGAAGACCGTGCTCCAACGGTTTCTAACATACGGCATTGCAATGGAGAAGCATGCCATTTATGTGTTGTTTTTTCTGTCCAGATGCTTCAAGGGTCAACTTTTTAGTCCTCTGTTCAGTCCCCACATTCATTTGCTCGGCACTTGGTCAGCCATTTCAGTCCCAGTGAATGATGTCCTCTGGTTATTTCTCTCATCATTCTCCTCTATTTTCTCTCTCCCCTCTTTCTGGAAACCTTGCTGGCAGGCAGTTGGAGCACCTGGATGGACAGACCCTGCTGGATAGTGATGGGCACAAAGCCCCTACTTTGTGGGGTCCCAGGTGTCAGTGCAGGGAAGACTGCTCTGGGGCACAGACCCTTCAGCAGGGGGTGCGGGGCAGGGATTAGATGAGCCTGGGCTCCTGAGGGCAGGGGCTGGGGACCACCTTGAGTGTGCAGACCATTCCTCGAACCTCTGAGCCGTGAGCTGCCACCCCCTTGGCACCTCCAGAGAGCACATGTCAGAGAGCTGCTTAGATCTGGGGTGGGCCATTTGGGGATCCTCTGCACCTCGCCACACCCCGTCCTCTTCCTGCTTCTGTTTGACACCTCCACCCTGCCTTTTGGCAGACGACAGACTGGAGAGTGAACAGCAGATGCATCTGGCAATGCATGCAATGGAGGAAAGAGGACGGAGGACAGGGCAAGGCGGAGCTGGGGCACCAGGCCGAGGATGGCCAGGACGTGCCTGTGGCCAGCAGTGCCTGCAGTGTTCGGCAGAGGGAAGGGGACAAGGCAGAGGGGAGGGGAGGGCTCTGCGTGTTGGGCATGGGACTGGACGCCTCTGGCTCCTGAAGAGTCCCGCCGGCTGTGGAGGGGTGTGCCAGGTAGGGTCTTCCATACCGTTCAGGCAGGGGTAGGTAGGAACTGGACGGTGGCCAAGGGCAGGTCACCCTGCCTGGATCAGCTGTCACATCTGCAGAAAGGGGCAGGAACACCCACGTTTGGCTGCTGGCCTCACAGGCAGCTTCTAGAGTCTGGCTGGCCCTTTGTCTATACCACAGGCTGTGTCTAGGGGACAGAACCAGGGGACCCAGGGCACGGCAATGTTCTGAGCAGAGAAGGTGCACAGGGAGCCGTGGAGACAGCGTAAGCCATTGGGCCTTAGGGCGGGGGCCTCGGTCAGCTCCTCAGGCTCCCCCAGGCGCAGTGTCCATTGCGCCATTTTGTTACAAGATGCAGAGCCGCTGGGCCAGCACTGCTAATATCTTTGCACACACCTGCCTCCCTGGTGTGGTTCCCCAGCAGCTGTCCCTGCAGCGGGAGGCCTTGGTCCAGAAGGGTTATGTGGGACATAGGCGCAGGAAGGACAGTTGAGGCTGACAGGCTTGGTCATTCCAGGGACCATGAGGGTTTCGGCTGGCTCAGGTGCCCCTTGCCCCCGCCGTTGCCCCTGTTGGTGCCTGCTAGGCCTCCTGTGCACGGAAGGCCTCGGCAGAGGAGACAGCCAGGCCTGGGGCAGTAAAGGAGAAAGCGTCACCTCCAGTGCTCTGAGGGCCCCAGACTTAGATGGCTTTCAAATGAGTGTCTGTCTTCAGCAGCTCACCCTCCCAGCTTTTTCAGAAACCAAAGAGTAAATTGCTCACAGCTTCTCTAAGTGGCTCACACACGAAAAACCCGAGTCATTTCAATGGCTGGACCCAGAAAATCAAGCCCTCTCCTCTCCTCCCTGTCTCTGGCCCCCAACTCTGCCTTAGTTGCACCGGGGTCTCACTGTCCCCTCAAGACACTGCCCCTGCAGACGCAGGCAGAGAGGCCTTTGTTCCCCTCAGCTGTGTTCCGTAGAGAGGATGCTGCCACCCTCACCCATGATGGTCCGTAGGTCGTGTACCATCTGGGGCTACTAGAGCCGGCCCACCGTGCATACCACTCGTGCCTGCTGAGTGCTCTGGGCTCCTCTCGCACTCCTGCACTGGCAACCGCTTATCTTTTTGAGTTGGGTCTTAAAGGTGGAGGAGAGGTCTGACCAAGGGGCGGTCACTCATGCTGGCATTCCAGTGAAGGGCATGGCCCATGCAGAGACCAGGGATGATGTACCCGTGTGCTCCTACCTGCAGACCGTGATGGTGCTGGGGAGGGGAGAGGAGGGGGCACCAGGCCACATCGGGAGGGCAGCAGGTGGACGCTCCAGCCCCTCCGCGGCAGAGGCCCTGAGCTTCGCAGGGGTGAGGAGGCTGTCATTCGGAAAGGTCGCTGCCAGGGAGAAGGGACTTAGAGAAGGGAGCCTTGTGGCTGTGGCCCATGGCTGCCCTGACCACCAGGCTCCTGACTTTGGGTGGCCAGGGACCGTCTGAACCCCCAGGGGATCTGGGTGTGGGGTTGGCGTAGGCCATGTCCTGGCCCTTCCCAAGATGCCTGCTTCACTTCCGTCCCTCTGCACTCTGGTGCTGACCTGGCATTTGCGGTTATGTGCCCTAGTGGCAGCCGCTCGAGCTTGGCTGCCAAGACCCACGGTGTGGTCAGACCATGTGCCCCTGAAGAATGAGTTCATCCCAGGAGGGGGAAAGCCCTCGGGTCCATCGGGGCCCTCGTGCCCACCAGTCACTGCAGGCCGGGATTGTGGTAGGTGGCGGCCGCAGCTTTGAGTGCTGCCTCTTCTGGGGCTGTAGCCGCCCACTGTGAGCAGGAGGGTGAGGGCAGGTGGAGTCTGTCTTGCCATGAAGCTGGAGGCTTTGACAGCAGGGGCGGACAGAACTGAGCAGAAATACCTCACAGCCTGGCCACGAGCTCCCCGCTTTGTGCTCTCTCCCTCGCACTCCCCCGTGTTCTGCACCCCCAGAGCTGAGGAGCCAGGGTCCTTGTCCAGGAACAGGCTGGATGGAGGCTGGTGCCTGCATGCATTCCCAGGTGGGAGCCAGGCAGGTGACCCGGACCCTCCACCCGCCCAAAAGCAGCCCTTCCACCAAGGGGACCTCACACCACTCCTGCCTGCTCCCTCAGTCATTAGGCCCAGCGCTGGCCAGGTGGCTCCACACATGACCAGGAGACTCTAAGGCTCATCAGCGTCTCCTGGAGCCTGCACGATACACACACACAGGCACAGGCTACACCATGGGAGACCCCATCTGCAGGGTGCCAAGCCCTTGCATGCTCGGGCCTCTGATGGGATCTGTCCCTCCTGCTAACCAGGCACAGGGCAGCTTGCTCTGCAGGCCTTCCAGTCAGCTAGCACAGACCCTGGCCAGTGTCATGACTCTGTGGCCCTGGGCAAGTCACACACCCTCTCTGGGCCGTGGGCAGAGAAGCTCATGATGGAGGCATGCCTTGGGCTGCAGAGGATGGTCCCTGAATGAGTGTGGGGCTGGGGCTGAAGGACCCGCCTGTGGGCACGGGGCGCTGAAAATGGGAGAGGAGCTGAGCCATTTGCGCTTCCCGGACGGGGCCTGCTGCACCATGCACAGCGTGTCCTTGCCCTCAGAGTCACCCTTGGGGCCAGTCAGAGTCCTTGTGGCTGTAACTCACAGGGTCATTGGCTGGGGCTAGGAGGGCAAGCCTCTCTGTTGGTTGACACATCACACTGGTTTTCTGTGTTCAGAAGAAACCCCCCACACTGGCCTGTCTCCATCGTTTTGGTCAGGGTCCCACAGGAGTGGGGAGCGGAGGTCCATGCAGCCCTATGCCTCCCCTGGACACAGGGTCAGCTAGGAAGGGCATGGATAGCCTCTCTTCTGAGCAGTCAGGGCCTCGTGAGCCCGAGGCGGGAGACAGAAGCCTGCCCCAGCCGCCTCGGGCCCTTACTCCCTGGCCCTTGGTCATTTTTGTTTCTAAAACATTTGTCTCACCTGTTACCTGAAGAAGATCCCGCCCTCTGGCCCTTGAGGCCCTGAGTGCCCAGGAGCTGCTGCCATCAGCACGGATGGGTGGTACCAGGCAGGCGGTGGGTGCAGGGTGCTCGGGGAGGGCCAGGTGTGCCTTGGGGCATGTGAAGTGGGAGCCTAGAGCAGGGAAGCTGAGGCCTGCTCTCGCCCCTGCTGCCCACAGATTGTCTGCCCCCTGGAGACCGGCTGTGCCTGACCCTGGGGTCGTCAGCTCAGTCCTGCCGGGTCCTCCCTCCACCCCTGGGAGCTCCTCAAGGGCAGGGTCTGGGCCTGCCAGGCCACAGAAAACACCGGGCGGATGACAGCTGCCTGTCCCTTCCTCGGCAGTCTGCATGCAGTAGTGCTGGCCTTGCTGCCTGCCCCTGGAGCCATCACTGGCTACCTCACCTGCTTCAGAGCTGCCCCCGCTGGGGCTTTCTGACATGTCCTCATAGGCGGGGGTGGCCTGCAGGGGCACCGCACCACCTGTCAGGCACTGTGCCTCCCCCTCACACGGAGGTGTGTGGTCAGATCAGGCAGTTGCCAGCGGACACCAAGAAGCACTTTGTGCTCCCCAGGGTCCCCCCATGCCCCCCACCCTCGCCCCTGCCCAGGGTAGTGTGAGGGGAGGAGGGGAGCAGTGTGGGTACACCTCCATGTTGCCATCTGGGGAATCCTGGCGGTGGGTCAGGGCCCTTCTGGAGCTGCTCCCCCGGGCAGTGAGGGGCCCTGTGGGCTCCTAGGCTGCCTGCCCGGCCCTGGTTCTCCTTGGCCTGAAGCCCACCCACCCCAGTGTGGACAGGAGCCAGGAGGAGGAGCCCTCTAAGAGTGACTGCAGCCTCCCCCGGGGCTGACCCCACACACACACCAGGCACATCCACAGCCACCACCACATTTGACCCACCTGTCCAGTGTCTTGACGCCTCCAGTCCAGCATCATAGCAAGCCTGGCAAGGACATGTTTCATGCTGGGCTCCTGCTACGCAGGGGAGGGTGGGAGGTGGAGCCTTCCTTGAGTCGTTTCTCCCTTGTGCACGCACCGTTACATACTGTGCAATGCGTTGGCGTCTTGGGGGACAACCCGCCAAGTAGAGTTGGAGACTGTAAAGTCATGGCTTCCCCTGGGGTCCTGGGCTGGCTGGTCCGCTGGGCCCCCCCACCCACCACCAAGCCTTGGCAGGACCCTGGGACTGGGACTGGAGGTGCCCCTCCCTGGCCCCTGCCCACCCTCTGCTCCTGCTGAGTAGCTCTTTGGGTGGCACCGTGCCCAGGCTGTAAACAGCTGGTGAACACTGCTGGTCTCAGGCAGCTGTGGCTCTGGGACCTCCCTGGATGAGGTATTGGTGGCTCCACCCACCAGCAGAAAAAAGTCAAGGTTGTCCCTCCAGAGGAGCCAGGCCAGGTGCTGCAGGGCACTGTGGTGGTCACCCTGGGTAGCCATGTGACTGTGGCATGCTCCTTGGCATCTCTGATACCAGGTTTTGAAACGGCTGTTTGAGAGCTAAATGCAAGAGTTGGTTGGCATCAGAGGTGAAGCCCAAACTCCTGTAGTGGGAACTTTGACTCATAGCAGCCCTGGTAGCCCCCCTCATGCTGCGTCACAGCCCTCACCTCCTCTCCCCGTCTCCTTGCAGGAAGTTCTACTACATCACCCTGCTACGAGACCCCGTGTCCCGCTACCTGAGCGAGTGGCGGCATGTGCAGAGGGGTGCCACGTGGAAGACGTCGTTGCACATGTGTGACGGGCGCACTCCCACACCTGAGGAGCTGCCGCCCTGCTATGAGGGCACGGACTGGTCGGGCTGCACGCTGCAGGAGTTCATGGACTGCCCGTACAACCTGGCCAACAACCGCCAGGTGCGCATGCTGGCCGACCTGAGCCTGGTGGGCTGCTACAACCTGTCCTTCATCCCCGAGGGCAAGCGGGCCCAGCTGCTGCTCGAGAGCGCCAAGAAGAACCTGCGGGGCATGGCCTTCTTCGGCCTGACCGAGTTCCAGCGCAAGACGCAGTACCTGTTCGAGCGGACGTTCAACCTCAAGTTCATCCGGCCCTTCATGCAGTACAACAGCACGCGGGCGGGCGGCGTGGAGGTGGATGAGGACACCATCCGGCGCATCGAGGAGCTCAACGACCTGGACATGCAGCTGTATGACTACGCCAAGGACCTCTTCCAGCAGCGCTACCAGTACAAGCGGCAGCTGGAGCGCAGGGAACAGCGCCTGAGGAGCCGCGAGGAGCGCTTGCTGCACCGGGCCAAGGAGGCGCTGCCGCGGGAGGACGCCGACGAGCCGGGCCGCGTGCCCACCGAGGACTACATGAGCCACATCATTGAGAAGTGGTAGTGGCGGGGAGGCCTCTTGGGGGGTGTGGGGGATAGAACAGGACAGATGACAGGTCCACCCAAGACTGTCATGGGAAGAGCATCCCAAACCTGCTCCACAGTGGTAGCTGCGTCCTGAAAAAAAAAAACAGAGCAGGGACGTAGTGGGGCTGGGTGGGGATGAGGGCTTGAGGAATCAACAGGTGCAGCCCAGTGGGTGAGAGGAAAGCGTGCTCGAAGGATGCCATGGTCAGGGCAGGGCCTCCAGAGCAGGTGTTGTGCCTGCTGTCCTGGCCCCCTTGGATTTATCACGAAAACTGAAGGTTTGCACAAGAGACGAGGACAGCGGAAAGTGGACCTGCCAGGCCGGGAGTGTGTCCCTCACCAACTATGCACACAGCACTCGCTCTTAGCTCCTCTGTCCGGGCTACTAGGAGTGAGACCAGCTTCTGGCAACTGCCCCAGCTCCAGGCCATCCCATAGCCCCTCCCCTCCTGGCTGCCCCCAATGTCCCAAGGCCTGGGGAGCCCCCAGCTCACCCATCTGTAGCTCCCTCAAGGTCAGGGCCCACCCCATCTGAGGCAGAGAAGACTCGAGTCCAGCCCCCAAGAAGCCTACTCGCCTCTCTGGCCCGTGGTCCTGCTTCATGCTTTGGGTCAGGAGGCCAAAGCTGATGTTCAGGCCCCACCCACTCCCTACAGTCCTCAGACCAAGGAGGGGTTTGGGTAGTGGGCCCGAGCTGCATTGCCAGCCTTCCGTGGGCCGACTGGCAGCCCAGGAGTGGGGAGGCTTTGGCCAGGGATGCTGCCACTTGTGCGTGAGTCCCCGGCTGGCCTTTGGAGGTGACCATCCAGGCATGCCTGGCTCAGACTGGAAGGGCTGGGGACCGAGGGCTCCCCTGCCTCTGTTCTCCTTTCTGACCCACTGGGATTTGCTAGCAGGCTGTCCCAGCCCCATCACCGAGACACGTACTCAAGAGCTCAAATACCACTGCTCCCACCAGTGTGCGGATTAAGTTCATCAGGCTTCCATCGGCTGGAGCATGGGACCGTAGCCCCTGCCCAGGAGCCATACCCTCGGACCACAGTGACTCTGGATGGCCAGGAATGGGGACTTGAGCTTTCAGATTCTCAACTAGCCTTGGCAAAACAGCTGTAGGTGGCCTCCCTGACAACAGACACTCAGCCCTCCCCACCCTGGCTCTCCTTGGATTTCCCCATGCTCCCCACCCCCTGGCAAAAGGCTGGCCATGCTCTGTTCCCAGCAGCCCCGCAGGTTTCCCCACTGGCTGCAATGGCCCTACTAAAAGCCATGTTGCATATCCGTTGTAAGCACGTGCACTGTGCCCTGTCCCCATTCCTTATGCCCTAGGAGGCCAAGCTGGTGTCTCTAGGAGGGCCCACACAGGCACCCTGGATCCCCCAGAGAGCAGATTGGTGTGCTCAGGCCGCCTGGCTGGGGTTGGCGGGGGTCCTCTCTCCTGCCCCAGCTTCCACTCAGCCACCACAGTTGCCCCACCATGGGGTGGAGACGTGGGTCACCATAGTCTTGGGAGCAAGCGCCTTCTGCAGCACAGGAAGGCGAAGCTGGGGTCAGATGAGGTTGCTACTCCTGAAGGTCTGGCATAAGGGCCCCACCCTCAGGCCTCCTACACTGGCCCCATTTTACTTTGGGGTCCAAGGACAGGGTGGTCAACAGGGCAGGGTGGACAGCGTGCCAGCGCCACACAGGGCCACCTCCCTGGGTGGATGCATCACACTAAGGAAGCGAGTGCCAAGGGGATTTAGTGGTGTGGCTCTTTCAAAGGGAGGCCAGGGTCAATGGGAATCTGCTCGGACACTCAACATTGGGGTGGGTGCACTCCTTGGAGGAGGAGGAATGTGTTCAGGGGATCGTGAGGTCTTGCACAAGACACGTGAGGCACCTTGACCTCCTGGCAGGAGGTGGACACCCAGCCAGAGGCCTGGCTCAGGTGGCCTCACCTTCGCCATGGGCTTCCTGGGTGCGCAGGCCTGAGCGCAGGTTGTTTTGTACGTATTGGAATGTGTTAACTTATGCCCCGCATCCCGATTGACACGGAAGCACGGGTCTTGTCTCAGTCTCTTCGCTGCATTTGGAAAGCAGTCTCCTCTCGGGCCAGCGCTGGGCTGAGGTGTCCAGAGGTGGCGGCAGCTGGCAGTGCCCTCAGCCCCCAAGTGTCCAGCCTGGCACTTCCCATTCAGGCCACCTGCGTTGGGTCAACGGTTCCTTTGCCAGCAGCATCTCCTAAATTGTAAGGACTCTGTCCACCCGGGGCCCTCCCAGGGCTGCGAGGACGGAAGCAGGCAGGCAGTGGAGCTAACAGCTTAGTCTCCAGGACCCCCAAACCTGCAAACATCCCCTCCTGGAGGGGGAAGCCAGGAACAGCAGAACTGCCCACAAAACAAGGCTGTGAACTTTTCGGGAACTGGAACTGTTTAACTTGAACCCAGGATCGTTTAAAGCTTTATTTATTTATAGCTTCTTCTTAAAAAAAAAAAAAGTGTTGAAGAAATTTTTTGGTTATTCATACAAAAAAAATGAGTTGATGATGGAAAAGCAAGTCATAATCATCTAATTGTTTTTGTCTAGGTCGAGAATGAATGTTAGCCGATGAAATAAACCCTGACAAGGAGTGACGGGTGTGCTGTGGTCTCTGCGGCCATAGCTGCCCCTCCCAGTGGGGTCTCACACCGAGTCCCAAGGGTGGGGTGCTTTGCACAGGAGCAGGAGGCTCAGTGAGGAAAGTCCCATTAAGTAAGGCATTCTGAAAGAAAAAATGGGACTTTGTCATCACCATAAAGAGTAACCATTTATTAATCATTAGTGATAGTATTTGGGAAGATGACACCAGTTGAGAGGGAGGCAGGTGCCACTGAGTTACATTCTCATTAACCTCTTCCCTCCTTGTCTTTTGAAATTTTGAAAGATTTCAGATGACAGAGAGTGGAGGAATAGTTCATGGACACCCACATGCTCTTGGCCTAAATTTTTCACCTTCTCTTATCCTGTGCCCACACTTTCTCATACACGCACACGCTTTTCTGAAACATCTGAAAGTAGGTTGTGATCATCAGAATACTGCACTCCTAAATACATCGGCTCGTGTATCCTAAGGACGTTCTGCCACAAAACTCAACCCTGTTATCCCAGCCCCCCCCCCCCCCAGTTTTATAACAATACAATATTTTCCAATATCCAGATCTTCCAGTTGTCCTAGAGATGTCTTCAGAGCATTTCGTAGCCCCAGGACCACACGGTGCTCCATGGACCTCTCCTGTCTCCTTGAATGGAGGAGAGAGTCCCAGGCACCCCTTCTTTTTTCGATTTTTCTTAGGATTGACATATTTGACTAATACAGACCAGTTGTCTTAAAAGGTCTGCTGATGTTGGCCGGGCGCGGTGGCTCACACCTGTAATCCCAGCACTTTGGGAGGCCGAGGCAGGCGGATCACGAGGTCAGGATATCGAGACCATCCTGGCTAACGCAGTGAAACCCCGTCTCTATTAAAAATACAAAAAATTAGCCGGGCGTGGTGGTGGGCGCCTGTAGCCTCAGCTGCTCAGGAGGCTGAGGCAGGAGAATGGCGTGAACCCGGGAGGTGGAGCTTGCAGTGAGCCGAGATTGCACCACTGCATTCCAGCATGGGCGACAGAGCAAGATTCCTCAAAAAAAAAAAAAAAGTCTGCAGATGTCATTTTCCTAGTAGTCAGATTTGGTGAAATTGGGCAGGAAGGCCCTTGGGCGAGGCACCTTCCGTCAGCCCAGGTGACCTGTGGCTCTGTTCCCTGGATGAGGGAAGTCCAGCCTCCCCACGGCCCCTGGGGAAACCCAGCCATAGTGGTCACCTGCCAGCTGGTACCTGCCACCATCCCAGTGACAAAGGTCACTGGGGTGTTTCTGGGAGGGTCACGGCTTGTACCCGCCACCATCCCAGTGACAAAGGTCACCAAGGTGTTTCTGGGAGGGTCACGGCACAAGTAGGACAGGAGTCAATGTAGCTGCCTTCTTAAAACCCCAGTCTCAGACTCCACGTCAACACACCTGCTCACGCCTAGGTAGAGTGCGGAAGGGAGGAGCAGAGGCCAGATGCCAAGAGGAACTCCCGGGTCCTTCCCGGACACTTCACGTGGAGGTTTATTTGGGGTGTGGACCAGCCCTCAGCCTGGCTCCTCCCTTGGGGGAGCCATGATGGAAGCTTCCTCCACTTTCTGATAGTACCACTGGGCTCTGTAGGGCCAGTGTCATGATCAAAGGTGAAATCAGACCTGAAAATACCTCACTCAAAAAGGGGGTTTTTCTCTTCCTACTTCTCTTTAGAGTTGAAGGCCACCTTTTTTTTTTTTTTTTTTTTTTTTCAGCACTGCCCCAAGTCTTCTCCCGGGACAGAAACACCTCATTCTGTCACCTGGCCAAAGGCCACTTTATTAAAAGTCCACCTGAGGCCAGGTGTGGTGGCTCACGCCTGTAATCCCAGCATTTTGGGAGGCCAAGGCAGGCAGATCACTTGAGGTCAGGAGTTCGAGACCAGTCTGGCCAACATGGTAAAACCCTGTCTCTAACCAAAAATATACAGCCGGGTGTGGTGATGCGCTCCTGTAATCCTAGCTACTGGAGAGGCTGAGGCAGGAGAATCGCTTGAACCTGGGTGGCAGGAGTTGCAGTGAGCCAAGATCATGCCACTGCACTCCAGCCTGGGCAACAGAGCAAGACTCTCTCAATAAATAAATAAATAAAGTCCACCTGAGCCAAAGACCCAGGAGGCTCAGGCCTGCCCCCTGCCCAGCCCTCATCTCCACTTCCTGCCCACTGCCACAGAGTCCCCACTGTGAGCATCAGGCTCACCCGATCCTCCGATGTCCCCTGCCCCCTTCTATCGTGCCAAGGAAACCCGCATCTGTCCTTGCTCCCGGGCCTCTGGGTTTGGACAAAGGCAGCTCCTCCACCACCCAGCCTCGTGGCCAGCGCCACATGCCTCATCCCTCCCACCCCGGCGTTCTGTCTTCACACTGGATGCTCCAGCCATGGCCAGCCACGGCCCTGTCCCTGGATGGGCCTGCTGGGCCTGCTCCCCACTGCTCCCCTTGGGCTTCATGCCAAAGCCATCAGGCCAGCATCAGTCCTCACACCCTGCTTAGCTGGGGGCACCTCTGCACACAGCGCTGGATTCTCTTCCTCGGGGAAGCTGGGCCCCAACTACCCCTACCTAGGTGTGGTCTCCCAGGTGCCTGGCTTGGGGCCCCAGTCCCCTTCATTGTGGCACAGAGAGGAGTCCATCCTCGGGCCACCCTCGCAAAGGTGGGAGCCCCAAGTCCTCTCCCGGGAGTGTACACCTGGACTCGGGGAGCTTCCAGACTAGGAGGACTCAGGGGGCACACAGTGTATACATGACATGAGGACACCTTCCTAGGAGGGCCTCACCTCAGGGCTCCAAGGACACCCCTGCGGGGAAAGCCAGGGTCTGACTCCCCTGACGTGTAGCAGCAGCAGAGAAACCTGCAGGAGTCGCTTTGTCAGATGAGGTCTTGGGTTCCAAGTGGACCGCTGGCTGCTGTTTGCGCCTGTGCCTCCATTTCCTTCTCTGTGAAATGGGAAGCCTGGGCCAGGTGCAGTGGCTCCCGCCTGTAATCTCAGCACTTTGGGAGGCCGAGGCAGGCGGGTCACCTGAGGCCAACAGTTTGAAACCAGCCTGGCCAACATGGCAAAACCCCATCTCTACTAAAAATATAAAAAATTAGCCAGGAGTGGTGGCGGGTGCCTGTCATACCAGCTACTCGGGAGTCTGAGGCAGGAGAATCACTTGAACCCAGGAGGCGGAGGTTGCACTGAGCCAAGATCATGCCACTGCATTCCAACCTGGCAACAGACTCAAAACTGAAAATGGTATATAGAGGAAGAAATGGGAAGGCTGCTGTGAGGATCCAGCTGCATCGGGGGAGCCAGGCCTGGCCCCACACCTGCCCACAAAGGCGGACAAAACACTGACCACAAATGAGCCACCTGGGGGACTTGCTGAAAGCACGGAATCCTGGCCCCACCCACTGCCTTGCCGCTGCCAAGCAAAACCCTGTGGGCCCAGCCTCTCCTGTGGGCACACCCACACACTGTCCCTCTCTCTCCCCTTTCTTTCCCCTAAAGGGCCATGACAGTTTTCCATGCAGCCCTGCTGGGCCCTGCCATCCTGCTCCCAGCCCCACGCTGAGAGGACACCTGTCTGCCTCCCTCCTGCCCGCCCTGCTCCCTGCTGCCTTTCACTGGCCTCCAGTTCTGTCTGCACGAACACTCCCAGCTCAGCCCCGGGCCTCGGGCTTCAGGTGGGACCTGGGCTCCTGGGGCAGACCCAGAGGAGGGTCTGAATTCATTCAGGACTGCCCATACTTGCCCAAAACGTGGCCTCTTTAAAGAAACTACCTACATCCTGTTAAACCAGTCGTCCCCTAGCAGGGACAGGGCGCTCACACATGGTCCCCCTCATCCCGCCTTGCAGAGGGATCATTGGTCTCGCCAGGATCACCAGCCTCTGCCTTCAGCAGCTCTACTGCAGGGGTGTCCAGGGCGGCAGGAACTCAGAGTCTAGTCTCTTGACTCGGGCGAGACACAGAGACCCCTTCTGGCCCAGTCTGTCCCCTCTGATGGATGCCCTGCTCTGAGCCCCCACCTCAGCCCCAGGTCCCCCTCGCACCCCAACCGTGTCTGAAGGCCCACTGCCGTGTCTACTGCACTGCACCCGGCCAGGCCTGCCAGACGCCCCTCGTAGGATTCCAGGCAGGAGCCACAGCCCATCTCCCAGCGCCCAGTCCCAGCAGAGGCCACAGCCATGGAGGGCTGAGGTGGGGTGTCTTCCCTTTCACCTGTGCCCCCAGACCCCGCCTTGCACCTTCTCACTGTCCCCTGCGACAGGGCGGCCTCACTGCCCTGTGCTCCCACCCCACTCTGTGGCTTCTCGGAGCCCTGTGATTTCTATGCAAGAGGAAGCCTGGGGACTTTGGAAAACACTTTTCTTTCTCAAACAAAAAGCCAGGCATTCAAGACAAGCCTCTCCAAGACTCCAGGGAGTCGGCCTGGAGCCGTGTGGCTCAGGCTCAGGAATGCTTCTTTGTTCCCCGCGGTGCCCGCCCAGCCCCAGAAGCCCCGAAGGCTCGGGTCCCAACCCGGGGAGCACCAGGCAATGTTGTTCACGAGGGCTGAGCGGGTGGGCCCACTGCCGCACAGCGTCCTCTCCGGGCAGCACCGCCTGACGATGCCTCAGGCACAGGAAGAGCTGGAAGGGGCCCTCGGCTCTGGGAGAAGGACTTCCAGGAGAGCTGGCTGAGCTAACAAAGGCCGCTTGTGTGACTCACGCGCTTGCTCAGGAAGCGGCCCTGCGCAGCCTGGCTGCTGCTTCTAGGATTTGCCGAGAAGTGCGGCTCGGGAAGTGGCCTGAAGTCGGTCCCTTTCCAGCGGGCACTCCATGAGGGCAGGGGTTTTTCTGCCTGGAAGATCTGAAACTCAGGCATTGTGGCAGAGCCTGCTAGCTGTGCCTTGGTAGTTGTTCTCCCCTCCTTCCTTAGTAGTAGAACCACTACGTATCAGCGGTGACACAGCCAGCCAGGATCAAGACTACACTTCCCAGCCCCCTTTACAATGACATGTGCTGTCACTATACCCTGTCGCCAACAGTTTGCAAGAGAAATGTTCCTTGCAGCTTTGAGAGACAATCCCGAAACAGAAGCAACTTACTCCCTTTCTCCTACTGAATGGCTACGATGAGGATGTAATGGCTGGAGCTCAAGCAACCATGTTGGACCACGAAGAAGATGCCATGTGGTGAGGGTGGTCGAGCAACAAGATAGGTCCTTGATGATTGCGGAACCACCCTAATAGCTTTGGGATGCCTACCTTAAGACTTTATCCATATAAAATAGAAATAAGCGTGTTCTGGCTGGGCGCAGTGGCTCACATCTGTAATCCCAGCACTTTGGGAGGCCAAGGCAGGTGGATCACCTGAGGTCAGGAGTTCAAGACCAGCCTGACCAATACGGTGAAACCCCGTCTCTACTAAAACTGCAAAAATTAGCTGGGCGTGGTGGCGGGCACCTGTAGTCCCAGCTCCTCAGGAGGCTGAGGCAGGAGAATCGCTTGAACTCGGCAGGCAGAGGTTGCAGTGAGCCGAGATAGCGCCACTGCACTCCAGCCTGGGTAACAGAGTGAGACTCCATCTAAAAAAATGTGCACCTTGTTAAGGCCACTGTTGCTTGGGGTTTCTGTCACTCTCAACTGAACCTAATGCTAACAACATTCCGGCCACTAAAGATCAGAGTCCTGCGAAGAGCACAGCTGGGGGCTGCAGCCCATTAACACCACCTTCCACCGACTGCTCAAGACACTGCTGCTGTCCTGGCTTCCTTTATGTGGAAGTGTTAAAAGGCCCAGAGAGGGGAAAGGAGCTTTTTCCTTTTGTACCTTTTGATTTTCAAAACATGTGAATGAGGCCGGATGCAGTGGCTCACACCTATAATCCCTGCACTTTGGGAGGCTGAGGCGGGAGGATTGCTTGAAGCCAAGAGTTCCAGACCAACCTGGGCAACATAGCAAGACCTTGTCTCTACAAAAAAATAAAATAAAATTAGACAGCAGTGGTGCTGCATGCCTGTAATCCCAGCTACTTGGGAGGCTGAGGCGAGAGGATCAATTGAGCTGAGGAGTTGGAGGTTGTCATGAGCCGAGATCAAGCCACTTCATTCCAGCCTGGGCAACAGAATGAGACCCTGTCTCGTGAAAAAGAAAGGAAGGGAAAAGAACGGGAGGGGAGGGGGAGGAGAAGGAAAAGAAAAGAAAAGAGAAAGAGAAAGAGAGAGAGAGAAAGAAAAAGAAAGAAAAGAAAGAAAAGAAAAGAAAAAAGAAAAGGAAGGAAGGAAGAAAGAGAGAGAGAGAAAGAAAAGGAAGGAAGGAAGGAAGGAAGGAAGGAAG